>NC_083280.1:57817300-58117300 GCF_963506605.1 Zootoca vivipara
CTTTCATAATGAAACAGAGAGATCCCTTCAAAAGCCCCTAATTGAATCTCACACATAATTGCGTGTTCATTGAACCTCGTGCTCGTGTACTGCAGACACACATTTGCAGAAGAATTCCATTTTCCTTTCCTCAGACATGGGAGAGCCATCGGGACGATACACCCAGCTTGCAGAAATACAAATGGAAGATCTTCTGTGAATCGGTAAACAAAATTGCCACATTGCCAGATGATCTGTGCTGTCACTCGTGCTCCTCGCCTTCCCTCTCGAGTGCCACAGTCTTTTCTCATGCCAGCTGTGAAATCCATTGCAGCTGTCCTACTTTCCTTTTATCCCCACAGTAACCGCCATCCTTTCACCATTCCTCATATGCACAATGTGCGAAAACCTCTAAACAAATGAGAGCAGCACCTAAACTGCGTAGTGGTCTTAACATTTTCCCCAGAATAAATCTCTGTAGAATAATACATTCGCACACAAAACAAGAAAAGGCCTTTTATGAATAAATTCCATTGCATCCAATGAGGCTGGCCCAGGAAGACCTCTTTGAAATGCATCTGTCTTGAGTTTAACTGGGGGGGGGGGAATTGAGATAGGGCTGAAAAGTATAAACATAGCTGGATGGTATTGTGCTACAGTTAGAAAATTGGGGGGGCAGCAGGGGACGAAGAAGGGAGAGTGGTGGATAGGTGGTGAAAGAGTGGGAATAGGGTGAGGAGCAACAATGGGTTATTTTCTGATTGATTAAGATGGTCCGAAACTGGAACGTTTTATGGAGCTGGTTGATACATCTGGGAGATCCAGAGTCCAGGAGAAAGGGGGGGGGGTAGAATTAGATAAATGTGGTTAAAGGTTATTATGATAGAATAAATGATATTTGAATCTATGGAAAATTTGGGGGATATAAATTGTGAGGCTAAAGGAAGAATTAGAGATGGATGGGGAAATAAATTTTGATTTGGATTAATTAATGAATTATAGGTTGAGGATAGTCAATGTTTTTTTTTTCTTTGTGTAGATTAGAATGGGTTGTGAACTAATGGAAAAATCGTGTTAGAATGATTTAAGATGATAAAGGAAAATTGCTTAATTTAGATTTAATAAATGGACCCAGTAAGGGGGGGGGGGGGAATCGAGGAAGACCACAATGTCAAGTTAATGAAAGAATTGATATGTTTTTTCGTTTTTTCTTTTTCTTTTTTTGATTATGTCTTATTTTTGCTTTTTTGTTTTTGTGTTGAAATGTTTGAAAATTAATAAATATTATTTGAAAAAAAAAATTAAATTCATCTGGCTTCAGACCAAACTGTACAAATGTACAAATGCAATAGATTTATCATATGAACTGGCCACCATGTTATCTACTGTATATGTGTGTGTGTCCCCAGGCAAATAATAGCAATAATAGTTCCAGGGGCTTATTTAATCAGGAAAACAGCATGGCAGAAGGTTGAAGCCTCCTGGTGCTGTAGTTGCAGGGCCCCTACAGCTCCTCTTAGCTTTTTTGTGTTTTTTTTTTAAAAGAATCACAGGACATCCTGATAGCATATTTTTCTGACCCCCAAGCATTGCCTATAATCCCAGATGTTTCAAGTAGGCTTTGCATGCTCCATCATGAGGGAAGGACACTCTGCATAAGCTCAGATACACTTTTGATTGTTGCATCACATTACAATGACAGCTACAAGCTTTCCCAGCTGGATCAAAAGGTCTCTGCCTTAAGTATTATGGGTTTTTTATATATAAAAAAATACAATAATTTTTATTCAGTTGCTTTTTGTACAGTGTTCCAAACTATTTTTCAGCTGTGTTAATGGTATGTTTGCAAATCATTTTGAGGCATATATAAAATGTGGTTCATAAATTTAATATTAACAATTTTAAATTGTTATAACCTGCCCTGGGACCTTAGGGTGGAGAGCAGGTAATTAATAAGAATAACAATCACATTAATAATGATACCCCAAAGCTGAATAAAACATAAATAAATAAATAAATAAATAAATAAATAAATAAAATAAAACATATTTTATTGCCTAACTTAAGGTTTGTGTGGTTTTAATCATAATTATAACCAATACATTATAATTGTTGGGTCTCACTCCATAGTCCAACATTTCTGCCTCAGCCACTACATGTGCTCCTACCATGATATTTTGGTCCCTTTGCAAATTCACACAATTTACATGTTAGGCACAGATTTATGAGCCAAGGAATCTTAGGCATATTGACCTCTATGCATTCAGAGTTTCATAAGCACTAGACCTTTGATTGTGCAAGGTTCCAGGCCAGCTTTCACGGGTCAGATATCCACATATAATTCATGGGCATGAGAGATGTGGCTGAGGAAAGCCACATGAAGCCAGGGGCAGGGTGAGTGACATGCCCCCTCTGCTCCTTTCAACCTATAACAGGCCCCCTCTGTACATATAATACTCACCACTCAATTACCTATTCTTTGACTAGTGTCAAGTGAATATATGAACTGCCTCTACTGCAAACGTAATAACTCTCTTTTAAGACAATAAGGCAGCCTACCACTGCCCTGATTCACAAATCTTTTTCTGACTCCAAACATAAGATAAAACTATCTCCTCAACAACTAAAAGGAAGATGCTCTATGAGCAGGTGCTTTATGAACCCTATTGGTCTACTGATGCATCCATCAATTACTGAACCACAAGTCCATGTTGGCTGCATCTGTCCTGGGTGTTCCACATTTCCCCTACTCCCATTTCTGTAGTTGAGACTTTGCTGCTGGCTTCTCTGTTTGGAGATAATTCGGTGCTGGCTTTTAATAATCTGGGCATAGCTATGAAAGGCTGAAATGCTTCCTCCTAGAGAATAAAACACATACCTGTAGTCCAGCGTTTCTCAACCGCTGTTCCGCGGCACACTAGTGTGCCGCGAGACGCTGGCTGGTGTGCGGCGACGTGTGGCGACGAGAAGGGTGATTTGCATTGTCACGTGCCTGGCGGCCGCCAATAATCATCACTGACCCGCCGGAAAGCAATATTTCTCCTCCTCTTTCCCACAGCTCAGTGCAAACGAGCCTGGCGGCCGCCAATATAACACGCTAACCCGCCGGAAAACAATCTTTGGCAAGTGTTTCTTACAGTCATAATTATAATATAGGGCGGCACAGAGTTAAATTTTTTAACCTTTTTAATGGTGGTGTGCCTCGTGATTTTTTTCACGGAACAAGTGTGCCGTGGCCCAAAAAAGGTTGAGAAACACTGCTGTAGTCAGCCTAACTGTCCATCCATGCCTGGTCATTATAAGATTACAGTGACCTCTGGTGGTAAAGAGTCCTTTCAAATTAAGGGAATGTCATTATCTCCTGGCCAACACCTGAAGGTATGTTAAATGTGTGTATGCATGTAGCATGTCTTGCTTTTACTTCATAAATAAGAGCTGGGGAGGTGGAAAATCTGAATTGGCACCATGATATGAGGAGGAAAGAGGTCTAGCCCATTCCTCATGTGCTGTGATCCTGGTGAAAATCATTCCACTCCACTAAGCTCCTGTTCCCTGTGACATAGAATCATAGAGTTGGAAGAGACCACAAGGGCCATCCAGTCCAACCCCCTGCCAAGCAGGAAACACCATCAAAGCATTCTTGACATATGGCTGTCAAGCCTCTGCTTAAAGACCTCCAAAGAAGGAGACTCCACCACACTTCTTGGCAGAAAATTCCACTGTTGAACAGCTCTTACTGTCAGGAAGTTCTTCCTAATGTTTAGGTGGAATCTTCTTTCTTGTAGTTTGAATCCATTGCTCCGTGTCTGCTTCTCTGGAACAGCAGAAAACAACCTTTCACCCTCTTCTATATGGCATCCTTTAATATATTTGAACATGGCTATCATATCACCCCTTAACCTTCTCTTCTCCAGGCTAAACATACCCAGCTCCCTAAGCCGTTCCTCATAAGGCATTGTTTCCAGGCCTTTGACCATTTTGGTTGCCCTCTTCTGGACACGTTCCAGCTTGTCAGTATCCTTCTTGAACTGTGGTGCCCTATGACATTTCATAGGCACCTATGACATTTCTAGGGAGAAGGGACAGAGCCATTTTCACTGGAACTACAGCACAAGGATAAATAAAATAAAAGATAAAACCTTCCACGGTCCCAATCCTGATTGGGGGGGGGCACAGTTGTTTTTAAAGGAAAAACAAGGTTCATTAATTGCATGCACACATGTGTTTTGTATATAGTGACAGAATTCGGTCCATTAAAAAATGAAGTACTGTAATGTTGCCATTTTTGTTTTTCTGAGTTTCTGGGCCAACAAGATTTCCTCCACACATCTTCATTTAAAATCTGGCAAACAGCCATGCCTTGAGTTTAACTGTGGTATAATATACCAGTAGTTACCCACTTGGGCTACCTGTCTGATTCCATTAGGGGGTGTGGAAATTGCATGAGTTTTTTTAAAAAAAATCATTGACTAGACATTGATACTGTATGTAGAAGAACTGTGTTATTTTACTGCAGAGAGAAATAAGGAAACTGAAAAACCAAAGAAAAGGAACCAGTTAGGTTATACACCACCAAAGATTGGACTAGTTGATCGTAAAGGGCTTTACAGCTCTAAAATGTATGAACCTCTAGGTATGGGAATCTGAGCAAGTGATGCAGCATCATGTCAAGAACATAAAATAGTAGAGCCCTTATGTTCATTTCTTTTTTTGCTCTCAGATGGGAAGAACTGTAATGGCCTCTTAAATTGGGCTGGGCAGATTGAGGGCTTCATCCTATTTATCTTTCTAGGGAGTAAGCCCCACTGAATGTAATAGAAGTTACCTAGGATTTGGGTTTGGATTTGGGCATTTATTAAACCCACTATCTTGGATTTGTCATTTCAAATTACAGTACAGTCATACCTTGGTTCTCGTATGGAATTCTGGGAGTCCGTTCAATTCCCACAACTGTTCAAAAACCAAGATGCAGCTCCTGGTTGGCTGCAGGAGCGTCCTGTAGCCAATCAGAAGTCGTGCCGGACGTTCAGCTTCCGACAATCGTTCGAAAACCAGAACACTCACTTCTGGGTTTCGATCTTTCAGGAGCTGATTTCTATGGAAGCCAAGGCGTTTGAGATCCAAGGTACGACTGTACTGGAAACTGCTAAAGTTTTCTCCTGCTATAGCCCACAGAAATAAATGGAAGCTGTGCAAGAGAACTCCCGCACTCTTCCCTTGAAGACATTCATTTGGATAGGAACCATATTTTTAGAATGAACAATAGGCATATTGAAAGTGTGCATTTGACAACATTTATTTGAGTGTTGTAGTTCTCAGGGCTAACCTTGCCAGGCCAGCTGCAAGCAATGACATCACATGCAGGCACTATAAACTTACCAGCCCATCTGAAGACCTGCAAGAGCCACAAGTGTGAGTGGTGGGTGGGAACTGAGATGTGGCCAGACCATTTAAAAAAGCTCATGCAGGGGTTCAAAAGACATAGCTGCCAAGTTTTCCCTTTTCTCGCGAGGAAGCATAAGGGAAAATCCCTTAAAAAAAGGGATAACTTGGCAGCTATGTTCAAAAGAGGAGGAGGAGGAGAGCAATAGATATAGAAGACAGAGGCAGAAAGATGGGAGGAGCATGGAGGCAAGTATCCTCTGGCATGAAAAGTGACGAGCAAGGAGCGTGAAGCAGAAAAGCTGATGGGAAAAGCCAGGCTGTTCACAAGTGGAAAGCTTTGTGAAGACCTGAGGAGTGAGATTGGTAGCCTGCATTGAATCTGAATGCAAGGTGGAGGGAGAAGAGTAATGGAATAAGGTGCAGGGAGCTTGATGTTGTGCAGGCAAGTAAGTAGCAAGAGCAACAGATTGGCTCCAAGATATTTTAGCAAACGTTCTGATTATTTTCAGTACATTCTGATGTACCTTCTCTCCGTGCAGAACCCTCCTATCACAGCAGATTTCCCACAGTGCTTGTAGGTTTTCCATAGGCATCTGCATGGACACTGTGAGAACAGGTTGCTGGACAAGATAGCCCATTGGCCTGATCCATCAGGCTCTTCTTATGTTGGTGGCTTTTTGAAAGTTTATAAAAGAAGGAAATTATAAAGTTCTATCTCCTTCGGGGTTGAGAATTTGCAGGTTCCTCCATGGGTCTGTGTAGACTTGCACAGTTTGCACTCCACCCTGAAGTGTGTAGCCAAGGAAACCCTGAGTTAATTATTTGTTATAGCAGTTATTACAGGGGTTAGTGATATGTAGTGACAATTTTGAGCATCCCCCTAAATAATAATGAAAGAGAGCTCCGTGAGTAGACCCTTGCCTCTTAAGGACTCCATTTATTAGATCCGTTTCCAAGCAACCTTACATAACCTCTCTGAATGTTTCCCCTCAGGAAGGAGGTTTGGAGAGCATTTATCCTCATACAACTTCAAATTCTTATTAAAGCTTTCTGAAAACATAACAACTTTTGCGCAGCAATATACAGAAGCACATAGAAGCATTACTATTTATAAGCATGTTTTCATGCATGGGTCTTTTAAAAATGCATTTATAATATCAATAAAGACTAACATCCTTCATCGGAAATTTACTTTTAGCCAATGAAAAAATCCATTCTTACAGTCAAAGGGCCATTGTGAAGACATGTCTATTCAGCTGCAGGGGCTTTGGCATCTGTAAAAGGGCTTGATTAGTCTCAGGCTATGGCTGTATCCGCAAGTGCTGTTGCACCTGAGCTTATCTTTGAGGCTTCTGCAGTATATAAATGCCACACAGAACTATTGAAAAACTGTGTCTCGCTCACAAAACATATTCCAGCTACCACACTAGAATCTGTTGGAAGCATTGGGGTCCAAATCAGCTTTCGTTGGAGGCTGATATGTCTGCATGGGAAAGAGTAGATAGAGTATATTATATGTTCACATCAGCAGCTTGGAACACTGCAAGGTCATTCCTTCCATTGCCATTCACTCCAAAGCAGGGGCAAGGATGTCTTCACCCGAATTGTTTCCCTGTGGCCTAACTCCAATTCAGTGAAGCTGTCTTCTGCACATGCACCATCGGACATGTGCAAATGCTGCCTGAATTGTTCACACCATAGCCCTTTCAATTTTCTAACCAGATGGAAGCTAGTTGGAGGTAAAGCACATCAAAGAGGACTATTTCTCAAGAAGCTTCAGGATACAGATTGTAGTTAATGTCATCTGAACCTGATTTCAAACACCAAGTGTTCAGTAAATGGTGATCTGAACACAGCTGGAGAGAGAGGAACCATCAAGTTTCCTGGATTGTCCTTTAACATTTGCTGACCTACCTTCAGGCTAGTCTGATACTCTTAGGGTTGCTGTCTTCATTTCCTACTTCCTTCTTGCCTTAGGAGACATCTTTAGTGACTCTCCTGCTGAGATGCAAGAGCCAGCATTCTTTACCTTAGTTAGATAGAACTAGGATTTTTCCTATCAAGCGTGTATTTCCTGCAATAAGTGTAGCTTTCTCATTTCCCAATCTTGCATCTCAGTGTGATTATACCCAGGATAAAGTGTGCTCCAGGATAAAGTGATTCATTTATTAAGTTCAACTTCTGCTGATGTGTTTAAACTCCAAATGCCATCAGAATTAATGTTTTGCAGAAGCCAGTGTGGTGTAGTGGTTAGAGTGTCAGATTAATTCCCGGAAGAGCAGGGTTACAATTCCCACTTGGCCATGCACTGGGTAACCTTGGGCCAGTCATTTCTCATAGGGATTTGGTGAGGATGAAATAGAGGAGAAACCCGTATGCTACCTTGGACTCCTCAAAAGAAAAGCAGGATATAAATGTACATTAATAAAAAGCAAATAATTTTGCACATTGGGCTATGTCATAACGCATCCATATGCTTCTTGAGAAAGAGATGAGGAATGCCCTTGAAAAGCAATTTCTAGATGCAAATTGGCATCTGTAGTGACTAGACCAGTCAGCTGTAACACATACAACTTCAAGATAAGGCATCTCACTTCTTAGCAAAATTGTTTTACAGTTAATTTCTAAAAGCTCTGCACTATTTATCAGAGCTAAGTCAGTCATTAACTGTCAAAATTTCTGCCAGTCTGAGCATCACTCACTGCTTTGTGTGCCTACTCAACATGTAATTTTCAAGTCTTCAACGATTGGATCTTAGACATGATTAGAGCTTTGTACAATGGAGTTGATATTCCATTTACAATCAGCCCTAAGACAGAAATGTTCATTGATGGGTTGTTGTTTTTTAATACATCTCCTAATCCTAATCCTAGGGACCCAGGTGGCGCTGTGGTTAAACCACTGAGCCTAGGGCTTGCTGATCAGAAGGTCGGCGGTTCGAATCCCTGTGACGGGGTGAGCTCCCATTGCTTGGTCCCAGCTCCTGCCAACCTAGCAGTTCGAAAGCACGTCAAAATGCAAGTAGATAAATAGGAACCGCTACAGCGGGAAGGTAAACGGCGTTTCCATGTGATGCTCTGGTTTGCCAGAAGCGGCTTTGTCATGCTGGCCACATGACCTGGAAGCTATACGCTGGCTCCCTCGGCCAATAATGCGAGATGAGCGCGCAACCCCAGAGTCGGTCACGACTGAACCTAATGGTCAGGGGTCCCTTTACCTACCTTTACCTAATCCTAATCCTAATCCCACAAAAAAGATGGAAAACATCCCAGAAAATATACCTTGCTGCCTTTTTATCCCCACTGAGGTAGATTAGGTTGAGATACAGTGACTGCCCCAAGGTCATCCTGTGAGCTTCATGGCTGAGTGGGGATTGGAACCCCCACCTCTCAGGTCCTAGTCTGTCACTCTTAACCACAACACCATACAGTTACGTTCTTGATACAGCAATAACATTGGGCTTTCCGTGTCAAAATATACTCATATGCTTCTCGAGAAGGTTACAAGCAAAATCCTAGATTGGGGTAGTTAAAGTGATGCCCTACAGATGTTGTTGGACTCCAGTACCTATATACCCCAGGCAGCATGGCCAAAGATGAGGGGTGATGGGAGCATTCGTTCACAAATATCTGAATGGGACTGTGTTGGCTATCCCTGTCCTGGATAATAAATCCCAGGCCTAGAAAAGCATGACTGGCTTCTAGTTTTGTCCCTTATATTGAGGCCAACACCCTGGCCTAGCAGTTGGCTTGTGTCTTGTGCACCAGTAGCAGAGATAAATCACACTGGACAAGAAAGGATGTCTGTGAACAAGCAATACTTTCAGACAAATAAGAAAACCCTGTCTCAGTGTCATACAAACCATTTTCATAAACGTTCCACCAATGAATTCAAGATTTGACCTATAAATTATTGTCTAGCTATTTCTGTTTTATTATATAAAAAAACCCAGTTCCAAAGAGTTAACTGACATCAATATTAACAAAAATCATTTTCAAAGCTAATTCCCTGGTGATCAAAACCCTCTTTACACCAGGGAGCCTAAAGTCCTCTCTTCCCCATTTCATCAGTTACTGACAAATATTCTCATTTCCATGATAATAACAGAGTGTGAAGAGTGCAAAATCCACCCACCTCCCACAGTAAGAATCTAAATTATTTTTCACTACCTTGCAGATAGGGAGAAGAGGATGGACACTGTTACAGAAATGGATTTTGAGGTCCTTTTGCATGGCTTAAAGTGGCTGAATGATGGTTTGCATGTTTTAATGATAACTGCTATTTCTGCCAAGCCTCTTTCGAGATAATTGAATCATCATGTTAAGCTAATGGATTCTTTGCCACAGCAATGGATGCATGAAGAGAACCTATCATCTAATAATGACAAAAACAGTAGTTACTTATTAAACAAAGAATTATCTCATCTCGGAGATTTTCTGTCACTGCTGTACTAAATACATGCTTGGAACTTCACTATTTTCTCCCAGCCAGTCAATTTCTAGACAGTTCTCTTACTGCCCTCCGCATGATCCTGGGACGCTTGGAGAATAACTTCTGAAGGAGGCTTTAAGTGATATTGTAAAGCGTTTTGTATCTGGAGTGGTATTTCTGTTATACATTATCAGTGAGGCCTGTGCCACATACACAAGAGTGCGACCTGACCACAAAACTGGTTAAGGAGGTGCTGGGGTGGCAGAAGGTGGTCAGGTTACCAATCAAACAGTTAAGATGACATCTATTTCCTATATAGTGTGTGTCCTAATGGAACTCTCTCCAGTAATGCATTACTGAATAAAGTACTGTATGGCCAGTTAGAAATCTGGTGTGAGCCTCCATACTTGAACCCAAAGGGAACCTACTATTATCCATGTTGTTGTTGTTGTTGTTGTTGTTGTTGTTGTTGTTGTTGTTGTTAAAAAGTAATCTAACAGACAATCTTTTGAGCACCCAAAAAGCAGACAAACTAGGAAGCTATCATCACACATACAAAATGAAACTGAAGTGGGATGTTTTGTCCAATATTAAATGTCAAATATTTGCACATACAGTATCAAAGTACAGGGATAATAAAGGATTTCTTGCATTTTAAACATTATGTCTACTGTACTGTAAGCAACCCAGTTATCTAAATATTAGTCTATTTTCAGTTTAAGCAATGTTTTCATGTTGGTATTGGATATACAGGTGGCCTACTAAAATATTCTTTCTGTGACCAGCTATGAATAGTGGATGAAATGGGTAATTACTATTTGCTAAACAGTACAGTTGTGTTGGCACTAAAGGGACAAGGTCTATCCAGTGGACTGGAGGATGGAGTATATCCACATATACTTTTTATTTCATCTCCCCTACTGCTAGGCCTTCATGTGACACATCTGCACTACAGATGAGAGCTGTTGCCAGCAAAACTGGAAGCACAAGTGGATAAAGACTCCCACTTTCTCTGCTTTGGCTGCAATAAGCAAGGCAAGAAATAGTGGATCTCCCACATAGAGGGAGCATGAATTGCCCTACATATGGCACACACATTTTCCCACAGGGAGAGATGTACAACATCACTTGAAAAGACTGGAAGTACTGCTCATTGACACTTCCTTTTTCAGCACTCCTTGTAATATGCAAAGGATTCCTGTGGCATAGGAACACATGGGGAGCACAGCTCCATGACTTTCCCTCAGAGCAGGAGTGATGGTGTCAACTTCTGTACATACTGGCAGCCCCAGAGTACTTGACAGCCGTCCTTACTCTGCTAAGTAAAGAGGTGCTTATATGTAAAACTTTTGTGTCTAAGATTAGCACAGAGGAAGTCAGAGAAGGATGGAAATAACCAAGCAGAAACTAGATACCTCTTGCCGTTCCTTTGATGGGGTTCCTGCTTCAGATAACAGTTTAAAGGATAGCAGTTCCTTGCAAAATTGTTTGCATTGCTAATTAAAAGCTAATGGTTACATTTCAACTGGAGGAAGATTGCTTGCTAAAGCCTAGTTTGGACTATGAAGTTGAATGGAGGTTGCTTCCAGGAAGTTAGCATAGGATTGCTGAGCTAAATAGAGTATTATATGATGTAAAGCTGCTCATTGGTGCATTTGTGTGTATCTTCATATATCTATATATATCTATCTCAACGCATCTGCCTGTATTTTTGACCACTGCATGTTGGAGCATAGGACTTGCTGATTAGTCAGTGGCAACTTGTTGCAAGTATTCCAGCACTTAGATGCCATTATAAGAAACAAATACTATACTTGAGGAAAATGGATGTGAGTTTATCCCAGTTTCAAAGTCCTGCTAAGGAAAGTATCTCTTTATCCCAACAGCAAGAAACACCTCTCACTCTTTCTCAGGCTCCCTGCCCTCCATACACACAGTTGAGTTGCCCACTGAGAAAACATCTGCAGTAATTTAAAACTCACAGTTTACTGCTGAATCGGACCAAGCAGCAGTAAGGTTTCCCTTGTATTGCCATTTGTTCCAATTCAGCAATAAAGAGTGTGTTTTCTAGGGGGGGAATGCAGTACAAACGCCTGTTTGGACCCATGCCTAGAAATCAAGGGAGAAGTGGGAAATAGCTTGGAACAAGTGGAAGTGTGGACAAACCCTTATAAACTGAGTGAGATTAACTTCAGCTCAAATATATTAAACCTGATTTTAACTTATTCTGGTATACTATTAGTATAATAGGAAATTAGTACATATTAACTTCTTGGGCAACCGTTGCAGTTTACTGTTAGCGTATCAGGAAATTGTTACATATAACCTTTTGGACAAATAATATGGGTAAATAACTATCTTGGTGCGTTAGCAAGAAATGCAAGGAACGTGTGCTTGCAGAATGATGATTCCCCAAAGTGCAATCCTAGAAACTTCGAAGAACAATATTACATCTGTGGGAAGACCCAAATTAGGTCAATAGTAATTTGAGTGGTTACTAGCAAGCTTCTAGTTATTGCAGAACTGGGACCAATAACTGGCTCCTGATTTACAGGCCAGCATATTTAAATATTGATTTACAATTGGCTGTGTTAAATAATTCATGAGGTTCTCCAATTAAAAAGCTGCCCATTTAAAGGCTGGTCTCTTTCCGCTCCCTTCAACCTCTGACTCACCCCTTGAATATATGCATAGGAGTCAGGGACTAGAGTGAATTCAGGGATGGTTATCTCATGATTCCTATTCTTCACAGTCACTGAAGTGGATGTGAGGTTTTCCTGTTACTCTGCGACAGGCATCCTTAAATTCTCTTCAATGGCTGACAGCATGGTATGGGGTTGAGTGAAAATGGGAAACAGCTTTCAGGTTACATGTTAAAATTACATACTTGCAGTGCAAGATACAACCATTTTCCGTCAAGGGCCACATTCCCACAGAGGTTCTCCATCGGAGGCCACATGCCAGCTGTTGGAGGGAGCAAAGCCAGTGGCGAGTGGGGCCAGAGCGGGGGGTGAGTGTGGAACTCCCTTTAAGGAACATTTCCTTATTGAGTAATAATAAGTTTTAATAATGTTAATCGAAATGAACAGTGGTGGAAAGCTCTCCTGCAGGTTCTTCAGCCAGCGATAAAGCAATGCAGGCCCCTGAGCTACAGGCTTACCACCCCTGTCGTCTGCCTACTCAGAAGTGAGGACCATTGTCTCAAACAAACATCGATCAGGTTTTCTGAGAATCTGTTCAGATTCAGCAGTAAACAGCAGGTTTTCCCTGGGGAAGTCGCAGGACAAGCTAAAACACCTCTCAGTATGTGACTTGGAATCATGGGACAAATGGAAGTTTGGATGGGCCCTAAATCTCATTGAGTTATGTGCGTATAGGATTGCAGCTCTAAGTTGCAAGAAATAACCAAAAATAACGGTGAGCACTTTCTTGGCTAGCTTACTCCTGGGCAAGGAAGGGACAAGGGGTACCAATCCATCTTTAAATGAGGCCTCCATTCAAAAACTGAGAGAAGCATCTTTCCTAACTGTCCAAATTAATCTTCTCCGTGACAACTCCCAATTTAAAGCTTTCCTAGGAAATGTTGCAGTTTCTCAGCTTCCCTCTCTATACAAAATAATGGCTTTAAAAAAGAACACCTAGAATAACCTGTCTTTAGCAGACGCTAAGATTTTGTCTACTCGGAACAAGCTCCAATTTAAGTAAACTTTGATTACAATAGACAATAGACCTTGTGTGCTTGACAGAAAGCCCTCCAGCATATCCTGCCAGGAAGGAAGACTAGAAAACTTTTGGCTTTAGGTCAGACAGCTAATATCAAACTTTAATATAAATTATGACTGCGTGACACAGGGAAATTATATTATACGAGTTGGGAAAGGTTCAGAAAAGGGCAACCAGAATGATCAAGGGGGGATGAAGCAACTCCCCTATGGAGAAAGGTTACAGCATTTGTCATTCACTGTTTTTTCTAAACTAAAAAGTAAGAGAGACCGGATAGAAGTTTTTTTTAAAAATGTGCGCTGTAAGGAAAAAGTGGCTAGAGTACACCTTTTCTTCCTCTCTTATAACACTGGCATCCATGGAAGCTGAATGTTGAGAGATTCAGGACAGGAAAAAAGTACTTCGTCATGCAGCACATAGCTAAAACTGTGGAACTCACTGCCACAGGAATCAGTAATGGCCACCATCTTGGGTGCCTTTAAAAGAAGATTAGACAAATTCATGAAGGGAAAGGACTGTTGTAGGCTGCTAGCCATGCTTCTGAATGCCAGCAATGCTGAATGCCAGCAATGCTTCTGAATACTAGTTTCTGGAAACCACAGGAGTTAGGGCAGAGTGTTCTTGTGCTCAAATCCTGCTTGCTGGTTTCCCATCTGTGAGAATGGGATGCTGGACTAGATGGGGTCACTGGCCTGGCCCAGCAGGCTCTTCTTACGTTCTCCTATATATACAGAATAGGATACAGGGGCTGTGAGAATGTTAAACTTGCATTCGAATAGGAAAGCAACGATCACGTGTTCTCTAAACATACAGCAATTCTGTTCCCTATGAGCGGAGAGAGAAATGGACATGATGAATTTTGCTTTGCGTCAGAGCTTCTGAATGTGGTCTTCCTTTATAAAAGCTGATTATATAAAGTGCCGTGGGCATTGAGGGATGAGCAGCAAGTGAGACTAGGAGGAGAGTAGCATTCTCCAAGGTGTAGAGTAGAGAGAAATAGGTGGCCCATGAGAGGACAATAGAATCTCTAGAGAGAAGCATTTCAGGCAGTTCATTTCCCCCTCTGCAATCTCTGCATCACCTATCAATTTCAATGAGTTTTACATAAGAAATCTTCCTAGTAGATTGTCCCAAAGGCTGGCCAGCATGTATAATTAGGAATGCTTTGGGAATAGGATGCTTGGAGCTTTTGCGAAACTAAATCATCCACTGGGCTCTTTTCACCCTATAATTTGATGACTCTGTGCAGTACAAATCTTTTCAGACATTTTTGAAAAGGGTTAATGTGTAAAATAATATTGTTGCATGCCACCCCAATTTCAGAGCTGTGCAACATTCCAGGGGTCACCCAGGGTTGGTGATTCCATTTGAAAATGTGGTGTCTTTTTAACATATGGTTTATTTACCATATACCTGAGCCTACAGTGGAAGGGTTCACAGCATTAACACCCCAATAGAGTCTTGTTTCTAGCATAATTGCAGCCTTGGATTCAAGCAGAAATCAGCCATGACTCTCCCTCCCTCTCTGCCTTTCCAGCCCGCAGCCTTTTACTCTAGGGTGGAATCTATATACACATAAAAATCATTCTGAAAATGCTTTTTTTTAAAGCGTTTTTTTAAAAATACATTGAATTTCCCATAAGGTTCACCATTGCCATCTAGTGTCACATTGTATATTGCACTTAAAACACACTTAAAACTTTTTATTTGCAGCTGTATAGCTGAGTTCTAGGTTACATCACAACAAAACTCTGCCCTCAAACTCAGGCTTTCTCCTTCTGAGAGTTGAGGGAGGGGTGTCACTCATTTGTTATCTGACACAGTTTTGGAAACCTGCAAAATGTTTGTTCCCCTTAATGACTGCATAGGTATTGTTAGTGTTTATGAAAGAGACGGCAAGTGATTTTCTGATTTCAGCAGATGCTGCAGCAATTGCTACCTACATCTCAGACCTATTTGAATGTCTGGTAGCCAATTAGCAAAGATTACCCTGCTTAACAGACCTGAAAATAAAAGATCACAAGACTAAGCATGAGCCTGTCAAGGTAAGTAGCTACCAGTAGCCTCTATGTATAGATAGAGAGAGGAAAGCATTTGTGGATTTGTCAAGTCTGAGATATTTCTCATGGATCTCAGGGCTCATTGCAGTACTTGTAGAAACTGTGGCTGGACTAGGAGTTCAAGATGATGAGAGAGACTTTGCTCAGAGTGTTCACATGTGTTTAAGATGGCTCATTTTTCAGGGGAAGAAAAGATCCCCAAGGTTCCGGGTAATACAAAACCTGAAAGAACACCCACAAGTCGGATTGTGCATAATCTTTATTCTTGCTTAAAGACTTCACATAAGTTTGTTTTCTTTTAAGTTTTCTACTTAACTGGGTCAAACACATTCATCCTCTTGTTTCTAATATGAAAAATTATCCTTTGCATGGGCAACAAACTGTGATTGAGGCCTTGTCTGCCTATGCTGCCCAGATGCCATTGGGTCTTCTTAAAGGAGGCAGTGAATTGCCCATATATTTTATCCAGCCCAAATTATGAATATGAAGTTATTGCTTGTGTTGTTTATCTTGTTTAACAAAGTCATCAAAAACACTGAAGCCCATTTATCAGTTTGAATGTTTTATTTTGTTTGTTTCCTATTCTGTATGAGTCTGTTTGCTGTGGTGAATAGATTTGCAAATAAAGATGATGCATATGTAGTGTGCCTTATGCGTAACTCATTCTTCAATTGTGTTTGGAAAGTACAATTGAATTAACGTGCTATATGGTAATTACGCTCAGCTCCTCTTACAATAAGAAAGATAAATACCCTATAAATTATTTTTTCTCGTATTTATTTTTTGACTCATTGAATGCCTGCTTTATGCTTGTCCCTGTTTATAACACACCCCGAAGAGCATGCATTCCAAATAAACTTTCATATGATACTGCTTAAGGGTAACTTTTATGAACCTATCATAGACATGGTTGAAATAAATAAATATCTGGAGATAGGGTGCTCTGCATGGAACATTAACAGAGATGTTTAACCATAACAGCAAAATAGCATATTAAAAAGAAAGAGAAGAACTGGTTTTCTGCCAATAAGAGTTTGATTTCCTCTGCAATCATCCCTAAATTATGCTTGAATTTACACCCTGCAGGGTTAAACAAAGAGGATAATTAAATAGATCTTTCAAAGCAAGACAAACTGAGGCAAAGGAAACTGATAGCTAAGCACATATTTTTCTATCCAAAAACTTCTCATGAAATGGGATTCTTCCTTTTCCTCCCTGGCTAGTCTTTATGCTTGTGAAATTCAGATGGGCTAATGGCTGATAATTTAATTTACAACATTGAATGAATCTGCCACTGTTGCTGTTATCAAGGATGACAAAGTATGCAGGCTGTTTACAGAATGAAGTTCCGTAAAGGCAGGGTTGAGCTCTGTGATGTTACTATCAAGGACATGAGCCAGATGTATCCACTATTGCTTCAAAACAAAGGATGCACCCATTAAAGGATGATACTTTGTAAGCCTGTTTATGGACTTCAATGGGATTTATTCTGTGATGTGTGTATATAGGACTGTAAAGGTAAAGGGACCCCTGACCATTAGGTCCAGTCGCGGACGACTCTGGGTTGCGGCGCTCATCTCGCTTTACTGGCCAAGGGAGCCAGCGTACAGCTTTCGGGTCATGTGGCCAGCATGACTAAGCCTCTTCTGGCGAACCAGAGCAGCGCACGGAAACACCGTTTACCCTTCCACCGGAGCAGTACCTATTTATTTACTTGCACTTTGACGTGCTCTCGAACTGCTAGGTTGAAAGGAGCAGGGAGCGAACAATGGGAGCTCACCCCGTCACTGGGATTCAGACCGCCGGCCTTCTGATCAGAAAGCCCTAGGCTCTGTGGCCACCCGCGTCCCTTATATAGGACTGTACCTTTAATCAATTTGATTGGTATATCAGTCAATGAATATATTTTCAGGGCAGATTATAATCAGCACACATCTTTATTTGTGAAGCTTTTTGGAGTCTGAAGTGTTGCTGCCAGAAGGTATGAAGAATAACACATTTAAGATAGTCTTTGAACAATGTAGTTGGATATGTTACATTCTTAAGTACATCAATAAAGTTTGGATAGTAGTATGCAAATATAGTAAAGCTATAGGTTAAGAGATACTTTTTAGTGGATCAATTCACAGTTAAAACCTGTAATCTTCTCCTCTGTCTTACAACTCTAGCCTGCCATTAGTCATGAGGTCCTGCTGGGCTTGGGGTGGAGTGGCAGGCTGAGATGAATGAGGAGAGGGAACAGGAGGAGGCTGAGACTAGGGAACAGATGCTGGACAAGACAGCTATCTCCTCTCCCCAAAATCAGCAGGACTCACATCTCCCTTCTACCCTCCTGGGGAAAGGAGCCCAGCAACAGAAGCTGGGAAAGCAGCAGCCCACTGCTGGGGGTGGAAGAACTGGAAGTTAGAAGGCCCAGACCCAGGAGGTGCTCCTTTCACTGGGAACAGGTGCGTCCTTCCTGACACAGCGCTCCTTTGCACACTCTGCAGTCTTCATGCAGCCTCATGAGTGTGCCTTGCTTCATCTTAAAAGCCTGGGAGCTGGGTGTGCCCACATTGGGACCAACTCCATTGCTTCCATGCAGTTTTGATTCCTCTTTGCCCTCAACTTGGACTCCTTGAACTTTGTCCACTGCCTCCAGCCTGTCTAGCCCCACCTTTCCTTTCATGTAGCTTTAGCATAGCTGCTGCTGAGACTTATTAATTAAGGCGGTATCTCTTCTCTGTCTCAATAAAGATTTCCTCCTTACTCTCAGATAAGAGCCTCTGTCTCCATAGGCTTGGCAGGAGCCAGGACTCAGCCCTACATCTCTGGAGTTGTCTGCTTGCAAATCATCTTTAATAGGCAATGCATGGGATATTGTGTGTGTGTGTGTGTGTGTGTGTGTGTGTGTGTGTGTCTTTTGCCCTCTGATTAAAGCAACTTGATTGGTCTGTGAAATGAGACAATAGTAGACAGTTTGAGAGAGAGCTTTTCTGGCTGTGGCATTTACCTTGTGGAACTTCTTCCAGGGACTCTTGCCTGGTGCATACACTAATGCCAGGCAAAGGCATATTTAGTTTCCCAGTCTTTTAGCCTCTGGTTTATTTTCCTCTTCCTGTGATTGTTTTCCTACACTGTTTCTGTGTGTTTTGATTGTGCTTTCATTAGTTCCTATAAACTGTCTGTTCTCCATAATTTTAAAACAATCCCTGTAACATTTAGAGTCCCTTAAATAACCTATATTAAATAATTAATTTTATTTCACTATGGTTTACATACATTTACTCTATAGTTTTAAATTATAATCTGACTCCAGCAGATGAAATTTGCTGACTTAAAAAAAATACTTTGAAAGGTAAATATGCTTATATTTTAATGATTTATGTTACTTTTAAACTTTGTCTGGAAACCAAGATACCAAGAAGTTTCGCACAAGTGATTAATATTCTGAAGAGGTTTACAAAATGAAAAATAGTGAATCAAAAGCCTTAACTGATCTTGGCAAAGGTATTAATTAAAAAGTTAAGCCAATTAGAAGTTCAAAGTGTTATTAGAATTGATCTGGCTCCTTTTGAAGGTTGTAAACAGCTTTCCTACATGAAACTGTTGCCTAAAATGTATTTTTATAATATTCTAATATGTAGACAATTTAACTTCACCAGCACCACCTGATTGCTCTGTTTTCTCTGTAGCAAACACCAAATCAAGAATATGATTTGCTATAATGTGAACAATGTATTGAGACAGACCCATGGTTGCCATAAAGTTCTGAGTTGCCCAAAGCAAGACCAAATTGGTTTCAGCATTTAAGTTCCCAGAGATTTCTCCAACATCATGCTAGAAATCAGTTCTGTCAGCTCACTCAGGGAGTTTTGGGGGCTGCGGGGTAGACCGTTTACAGCAGAATTTCATACCTTCCAGCATGATGTGACCCAAATCTGAGATGCTGTCTTCCAGGTCCGCACTTCTGCACAAGTCACATGACCCACACGACATTGCCTTGGGGGGGGGGGAAGCAAAGTGCTTTTCTCGGTGCCCAAAAATGCATGTTTTAGGGCACTGCACAAGATCACAGCCCCGAAAAAGCACTTTCGTTGGGGACAACGATCTTGTGCAGTGCCCCAAAATGATAGTTTTTGGGTGTCATGCCTTTAAAAAAGTGCTGCCCAAAATTGTGTGAAATCATAGTGGCCATTTGGGCAGCTGTCCTCTTGCAAGAAAAAAGAATGGGATGTCTCATTTTTTTCTGGGGAAGTTGACAGGTATGTCTCTGCTTTCTCTCTGCAACTCTTACATCCAGCTCCCTGATGAGACTGATGGGACTTCTAAAGGTGATTGCCATGCACCTACAGCTTTTTGATTTGGACTGATGCTGAACTGAATATCTGGGACTCACTGGGAGATATTCAGTCAGGGTCCTCCAGGTCACCTGCTCAGGTCTTGCTAATATGCATCAGGTCATCCACCTTATCCATGATCAAATCATGGGCAAGAGTTGTTTTGCTGTGTTTTAACCTGATGCTAGAATATCAGATCACTAGATGGGAGAGCAGATTGACATGACTTGAAACAACTGAGAATATACCCACAATTCCCTAGGGAGGCTCAGCCGGTGCTTTCATTACATATCTTTAGGTGCCGAGTAAAAACTTTCTATAGCCAGGCCTTTGGCTGATTAAACATTATATGGCCTTTTAAATGTGTTTGGGGTGGGTTATTAGTTTGCTTTTGTTTTATTATGTATTTTGTGTTCTCATTTTGCATTTTTATGTTATGAACTGCCCTGTGATCTTCAGGTGAAGGACGGTGTACGGTGTACAGATTTAATAACTAACAATACTAGTGATAATCGTCAGAATTAAATATGGAATTTAATTAAACATGTATTCCCAGTGCCACAATTTAGAAATCTGCTAATCTACTTTCGAAATGAAGACCCCCCCCCCCAATTTCCTGTGACAGACGGCTTAAGAATCATGCCTGTGGATTCTCTCAAAGTTATCCATAAACAAAAAAAGAAAAAAGAAATGGAAAAAAAAACTGCAAGAGAACTCTCACTCCCCAGAGATTACTTTTGTGTTTAATGGTAGAAAGTCTGAGTTCCAAAATAGGATTTCAAGCATTTTTGATGTAACAGCTAATTTTCTAAAAAGTCTCTTTACTGGACGTTTTCTGTTGTTATATTTGCCAGGGGGGAAGTTCTCAAGGGATATGGAGGTGTGATAGAAGCATGAAGAAAATTAGAGACTCCTTCAAAGATGAAAGAGGTGGAGTAACAAAAGAATTGTGCGCAATCTTTGGAAACTATCATGAAGGTTTTCCCAACATGTAACCTACTGTGCTATTTTGAAGCAAGTATCAAGGCAAAAACAAGTTATTCTCATTCTGACATGAAAAGCAAAAAACACAGTATATTGCTCATAGGCAGCTTATGGCTTTTTGAGGTGAACAATGGGCCATGAAACAGCTTACATCTATTGTGCTCGTGCATATTCATGAAGGCACGCCAAAGAGATATAACTTTTTAAAAAAATCATTTAATTAAAAAGTCAACTCATGAGAACAGTGCCTACTTCTCATAACAGTTTGGGGTGAGAATGACCTACTAAGATCCTGCTTTGCTAAGAACACTTCAGTCATTTTCCAAAGCATAAAGAGCTGCCACAGAGAACAGAAAAAATAAGAGGGGAAATGTGTCTGCAATACGCATACACAGAAATGAGCACAACCTAGCAAAAGCTAAATGTGCCCAAGTCTTCCTGAAATGGGTATAATTAATGTTTGAAGTAAAATGCTCTCCGTGGTCACTGATTGCCACAAATATATTTAAGAAAGAAGGGTGGCCCCCTCCCCATACGAGCTCCACATGAGTCAATCCCCTCAGCCTTTTGCTGAGAGAGCATGAAAGATGACAGCTTTTCCCATTTTCTCCAAAGGGCTGAACCAGATGATATATGTGTAATTGCATTTAACATGTCTGGATTTTTTTTTAAAAAAAAAAACACCAACAACAACCATGGCTAGCAATCAGGATTGGGACTGGAAGTGTGGAGTGAGGTTTTGTTTTGTTTTGAAACCTTATCCCTCCAGTATAAGGTTACCAGATTTTTTTCAAAGAATCCGGGGACAGGTTTTTTGTTTTTTTTTAAAAGAGAGAAAAAGTTTTTTAAAGTTATTTTTTTAGTAATATATTCTCTTTTGTGGTCTCCTCTGTCGTGCGGCCTTCCTCTGGGCCCCGACCTGCTCTCTTGGAGCGCTAGTGACCATGGAGTAGGCTCAGGTTGGGCCTGGGCTCAGCCACATGTCCTTGCTCTCGCAGTGCTCTCCTACCTCTCGTTCTCAGTGGTGTGGCAAGGTTGGGGCTCCCCTCTTTTTACTCCTTCTGTTTCTCTCTCTTCCTTCTCCTCCTCTCCTCCTTCTCCCTGCGTCAGCCCCGGAGCGCCACTGGGCAGTCGGCTGGGTGGCTGGGTGCTCTCGCTCCCGGCTCAATTTGGGTTGCAGGGGAGGGGCACCGGTTCCCCCAGTTGACACGCCGGGCGTCCCCAGTTCCCCCTCAGCAGTGTTGGTGGCGGCAGCAGTCTCAGCAGCCCGGAGCCAGCCTGGTAGCACAGTTGGCTCTGGCTGGCTTCAGGAGCTGCTCGCTGCCATGGCATCCGCCATTTTGCCTCACCAAAAGTCCCCACATGATGTGTCTTGTGCTGTTGAACCAATCACGCAACATTCATTCCCGACTAATAAATCTACAACACTTAAAATATAAATCTGGGGACATTAAATGAAACCCGGGGACACTCTGGGGACAGATTTTGTCCAGGAAGAGATTTGTAAATCTGGGGACTGTTCCCCATAAATGGGGACGCCTGGTAACCATATTCCAGTAGGGTTTTAGAAAACTATCCCCCCCCCACACACACATGTCGCTATTTACCCTAGGAAGAAAACTTCCATTAGTGTCAATAACAGCTTCCTTCCCTTTACAAATAAAAGTTGGGGAAGGGATTGTTGTAAGGCTTGCTGCAGAGGAGAAAGAGTTAATTCCTCTCTCTCTGCACTCCGGACATGACTGTAATATTCTTACCCGCACTTACTTATCCTTGCCAGCATTCACCAGGCTCACGGCAACCCACCTTCTGCCGCTGCCTCCCTTTTCACAGGGGGTGCCTTGCAGGAACCCCCCCCCAATGTCCAACACTCAATGAGCCCGACAAATAGCCACCTGCCCTGTCCCCTCCCCTCCCAGCAACAGGGCTGCACTGTGGCTGTGCATGCGTGGGATTGCAGAAGCCACAACCACCCCCTGACACCCATGGCCGCTGGCTAACAGGTGGGAAGGCAGTGTGTATATGCAACAGGCAGGCGCAGGCACCATGGGTGCCTCCAAAGCCTTGCCCTGTTGCAGGGCTGGGAAGGGCAAGGGGATAAAAGCTTTGATGCTTGCCTTTCCACCTAATCAGCCTTTTCTTAGGAACTGGGAGTGGAGGATTGCAGAGGGAATAGTAGAATCCTAGAGTTAGAAGGGTCCACAAGTACCACTGGGTACATGAGTACCACTGGGGGGAACCACTGGTTTAGAGGCACATGAAATGGCAACCTTGCCAAAGCTCAGCAGGGATTTCTCTGCTCAGTATCTGAATGGAAGTCTCTGAGTCCTGGGAAACTCAACCTGTGCTCCCTTGAGCTCCAGCAAAGAAAAGAGTGGTATATAAAGGAAGGGAAGATTAACACTTATATCCATTCAGATACTGAGCAGAGAAATAGATAACTGTATTTTACTTTATTTTATTGATCACAAGGAAAACAGCAGCAGGCAATGGAGCATTTTGATCAGGAAAACATTGTGGGGGATGGAGGTGGGCAACTTCCTCCATTGGCACTAATGTGAGCAAGTTCACAATCTTCTGTAGCTGCACTTTAGGGTTGTTGTTTTTTTAAAAAGGTGGGAGATGCAAAGATTGGAAGATCTAATTATAGATCTCCCGCGCAACTTGTAGCCTAGCCTGTCAAATGTTTTTACAGGAACAGAAATCATTCTTCTCAGCCTACTTGAACAAAATGGACCGTACAGAACTGCAAACAAATACATAATATGCATGCTGGTTTGCCATGACCTTATGAAAGCCAATAAGCATAAAGTTCCATATGCAAATAAATGCAAACATTAAAAATAACAGTACAGCTGCATTTTTAGGCAAGAAAGCAGCATATAAATGCTGGCTTAACATTTTAAATAGGCTCTGTGGTTTATTTTTGCACGCTCTTATTATACTAGTGCAAAATGGTGCATTCCTAACATTTGCAATGAATTTTTAATAGGCCCTGTTGCTGTCTTGGAAATGTAGAGAGGCAAATGTACAAGTTCTGCATGCATCCCTCTATACCAGGCACCCCCAAACTCGGCCCTCCAGATGTTTAGGGACTACGATTCCCATCATCCCTGACCACTGGTCCTGTTAGCTAGGGATGATGGGAGTTGTAGTCCCAAAACATCTGGAGGGCAAGGTTGGGGGTGCCTGCTCTATACCGTCCAGTTTACCAGAAAGGTTAAAGACAAGTGACATATCGAGTGAAAATGCAAGATGATAATCAACAAGAGGAAATGCAGAACTGAAAAATGCTTCAAAGGAATAAAACAGCATTGACTTCACTAGCAGGGTTCTGCCAGTAAGTATAAGAAAGAAAAGATCACAATATAGACTGTTTCTGTTTCATAGAATCATAGAATTGTAGTGATGGATGTCGTCACACTCCAACTCCCATCACCCCTGACCATGAGATAGGCACGCCAGGTTCCACCCAACACTGTGGGTGCCTAGTGCGCACATGTGATGTCACACACGTGTGTAACATCACACATCACTGATGCAGTGGGAGAGCCCCGCAGGGTGTCCTGCTGCAGTGCGCAACATGTTGGCCCTCCAGAGATGGCGCCTATGCTGTGGGACATGCCGGCTGCGGCTGGTAGTAGTTGAGCAACATATGGAGTGCCACAGTATCCCCATCCCTGTTGTAAATAAACTTTAGGGGAGATGGGTAGAGTCAGACCTAGAGCGGTTTCCTGCAAGGTTCCCCTCCTTCATTTCCAAGAGGTATAACCCTTATAGCACTAGTCCTAAGCAGAAGCTGCCATGGAGCAAAGGAATGAGGTGTCAGAGAGTAATAGCTAAGACTAATCCTAATACTTTTTCATTTGAAAAGTTTGTGTATGTCTTTCTGAGTAATGATAGTCACTGAGGCTGAATGATATAATAGGCTCCCCCATCACCAGAAGCCTACAATATTCAATTGGGAACTTGCATCTCAATGATTTATGGAATGTTACATTTTATTACAGCATGTTCTCAGACTGATCATAAAGAAAACAATAATGTGTTATATAATTTAGCAGAATTCCTAAAGTATATTGTTTACATAGGTTTCTTAATAAGCACAGGGGCGGACTTTGGTAATATGGCTCCCTGAGCAAGGACAAAATTCCACCCCCACCACCCCAGCTCCTATTTCTTATTTTCACAATAATTCCTTTTGGTACTTTGAGCAGGTGCCCACATAAATATAAATTGTTGTTGTTAATTTGTGCCCCTTCAGCTTGGTGGCCTGCACAGAGGAACCGCCTACACAACCCTAAATCTGGTGCTGATAAGCAGATTGCCTATTCCGTACATTATTTTAAAAATTAACCAGAAGCAGGTACATAATGATGTTAAGATCAATGAAAAAATGATAGAAACATTATGATTACCTTTAGTGTAATTTCTAACAACAGGTGCTACAATTTCCAGAAGTGTAGCCATATTCATATCACGTAGCAGAAACAATAGAATCCTGTGGTATTGTAAAGTCGACATCCATCAGAAACATGAAATGTTATTGTGATATAGATAGATAGATTCCTGTTGTTGTGAATGACATTATTAGGTCCCTGTAACCGTGTTGCCAGAAGAGACATGGGACATGTGGGTGTATTTTCTTCTGGTGTCGCTGTTTGCAATCCTCTCCAGTATATTTATTGTCATCCACAACCACGGGGATTCATTCACCTGTTCATCTTCCAGTGTGATATATGCCATCATCTGTCAACGATGCCGTTCTGTGTTCTACATAGGACAAACGTGCCAGTCTATGCACAAAAGAATTAATGAGCACAAATCTGACATCAGAAATGGAAATATTGGAAAAACCAATGGAGGAACATCTCAGCCTCCAGACATTAGGCAATTTACCTAAAGGAGTCATATTGGAACAAAGGACAGCAACCTAACATCACCAAGTTGCAACTGATCAAGAAGCTCAGTACTTTTACTTGTAGGGCAATGGGTTTTTTAAAAAATAAATAAATAAATCACATAATGTGTTAATTGGCTTGCAATGACAAGATAACTGTGTTATCAACACAACTAATTTTTGCATATGAAAAGCTACTGTTAATAATGCAATTCTTGCTGTCTGTACTACTCTGTATGTCATTTCCTTCTACCTTTACTATTTGAAATGTCACTCCTGCCCCAGGCACGTAAATATGTATGTGCAGCTCAGGAAAACCCCAGCAGGGTGCGTACAGTCTGTAAAAGCTTATGCATAAGAAATGTATTGGTCTTTAATGTGCCACAAGACTCTTTGTCTTGTATTCCCTAATACAGTATTCTTTGTTAGGTGTAGAAAGGTTGGTGTTACTGTTGTATTAATGCAATGCTAGCCTTAGACCTGCATAACCTAGGCCAGGCTTCCTCAAACTCGGCCCTCCAGATGTTTTTGGCCTACAACTCCCATGATCCCTAGCTAGCAGGAACAGTGGTCAGGGATGATGGGGATTGTAGTCTCAAAACATCTGGACGGCCGAGTTTGAGGAAGCCTGACCTAGGCTAAAGTCCTTGCCCACATAGGGACATATAAGGTGGCTGGTGTCATTTGTACCCTTGTGATTCATTTATATGCTAGCTCTCTATATAGTTGCTCTCACATAGCTCAAGGAATGGAACCAACCAGTGTAATGGGCATGATGTATCTATGCAATTCATGATGGTAGAAACTTTTATGCACTACAAGATTGATGTAGAAACAACCAAAGGGACACAACCATTCCAATCAGACTTTCAGGTAGGCCTTAGGGTCAAGCTAGAAGTTGCTTTAATTGTGTAGTTAGCCATGCTTAGGGATTTGAAAAATGTAATACAGATGCTCCATAGTCAACGTTTTCATCTCTGGTGCCCATGGGAACTCTCCCCTCACCCCCTGCAAGGCTTATTGATGTGTAAAAGGATTTTCATTGCTCTTGTGTTGGGGTGGGATAACTCCCTATGCCATATGCTACTGTCCCAGTAGAAATGACCCCATAAACTAAAATCAATTTTTTAAAATCCTCTGACATAGTTGCTCACCTACACAGTTAAAGTAATGTCTATTTTGACCCCCAGTTTCTGTCTGAAATAACAATGCTCTATGATATCTACCATTATATTTTATGTAAGCTACTTGGAGGTCTTTATGATTAGGTGTACCAGTTCCATTAAATAAAAGTAAATTAAATAAATACATGTTGGAAAGCTGTGGGAATAAATGAGATAACTACAAGTGCAGTGAAAAGTGTAGGATCAAACTTGCACTACAAGAAAACAACATAATAAACCATTTTTCTGATCAAAAACTCTTCTGACATTAATTCTCATCAGAAGGTATTTCTGTGGGTAATCCAGTTCCTGTAACCTTGGTACCAGCTCTTAAATTAATAGTGAGGTGCCTTTTATTGTGCCAGTTGTACAAACAGACATTTTCTTTTTAAAAAACACACCTATTATTTTTTTAAGGGAAACAGTTGTCATCTCTGAGGTATTGTGTTGGGTTGTAATGAAAAGAATACACTCATCATAAAGGGGAATGGAAGAGAGTGATCTGCAGAGAGGGGCAAATATGTACCCCCAATTAAAAGCATGCACAGTGCAGAACAAGACCGGCAATTCACATGAGGACCAACAGCCAAAAGAGATGACGACTTGTCTTTGCTACTGTCATCATGCCTATATTTTAAGCTCAGGCTGTGGACACACTAATCCATTTGTAGAGCAAAATATATATAGCTTTTTCTCAGTCTGGAATTGTTTGTGCTCACCCTCAACTTCCTGCTTTCAAACTAGATTCTGATCCATAATTGTGGCTCTTCACTAGGTTAGCCATATTTTTCTTCTCTGCACATGCCCCATGTGCGGTGCTTGTGATCTCAACCCACGACGTCATATTGTGCTGGTCTACATTTGTGTTCATCAGTTTGCAAATGGACACACTCTGACATAATGCAGAATCCATCTGCAATGAGCTTTTATTTTTTGAATGAAACCAGAAAGTGCTTTTCAGGGTGAGGTGAGGTGCGGGTGGAATGCAATGGATCTACACTGTGCGTGTGGACTATGTAGAAAATAGCAAGTATTCAGTTTCCATTGATTCTAGAATAAAATGTTTAAGGCTGTCTCAGAGGCTCTCCTTGTAAGCTTACCAGTGTGCTCAACTGGACTGGAAGACAGAAAAGGGTTGTTTCAGTGGTGGCTCCACAAAAATGCAAGCCCCACTTAGGTGCAATACAAATCTCACCTTCTTTGCAGGCCTTCAAGAGGGTATCCTATGTCAGTTTCAGATGCTTTTTTGTAAGATGTTGTGGTCTTACAGCGTTTTAACTGGCTATTGCTAGCCTTGTTAGACCATAGGCACGTTTGGATTTTTGAGTGCCACCTTTTCTGGTCATTTCTCCTCCCCTTGTGATCAATCCCACCCCCTGCATGGGAAGAGTGTGTTTACCTACTTCGCTTTCCCAAGGAATCTGGTTAGAAAGTCAGATCCTGTAGAATTAACCTGAACCTAGAAAAGCATAGAGAGTTGAAAAAGGAAGTGGGCAGAACAGTCACTCTGGCAACTTCCTCCTTCACCTCTATGCACTTTTCAAGGGAGAAAAAGATAACAACCATCACCATTTCAAGACAAAGAAACAGTGGGGGTGGGGAGGGCTCACAGGCTCCCTGGCCACCAGGGAAAGACCTCAGTGCCATTGCACACATGGGCATCTCATGGGCAACTCTGGATTTTAGAGTCGGAACAACTGTACAGAGAGAAGGAGAGCACACATGGGGGGGGGCACTGGATAGGGTCAATCAGTCATCACAGAATTATAAGTTGAAAGGAACGCAAAGGGTAATCTAATATGCCTTGGGTGTTTAGAGCAAGATTGGAGGACTTAGAGCACTCCAGATATTGTTGAACTACAACTCCATCAGTCACAGCTAGCATAGCCATTGGTCAAGGATGATGGGAATTGTATACCAGCAACACATGGAGGGCAACGGATCCCCCCACCCTGACTTTCAAGCAACAAGTTTTGTTTTATGTAATTAATTTTCCAAGCAGGGTTCTGTGAGACACTGTGTAAAAAGCTTTATTGAAGCCTAGATATTTTACATGCAGACAATTTATTTCATCTGCTAATTTCGTAATTCAATTAAAAAAGCAATCAATTTTGTCTGGCTTGATTTCTTCTTTATAAACCCATGTAGAAACACATTAGTTTTCAAATTAAATATAATTTTGGAAATGTATCACTATTTGCCACTGCTGTCCCTTATATGACCTTATATAACGATGTTTACTCAGAGACAGCATGGCATTTTTGATGAATTTGGAGCACACTTTTCCTCCTGCGAATACAGTTCATTTCATACCTACAGAAAGCCAATGTGATATTTGTACCGTTGTGGTTCCTTTGTGTTTCTCTGCCATGCAGTTTGTTTTTGTAAAACTATTGAGGCAAGGTGGCGCTAGTCATAAAAGGAATCTATTTTAATTTATCGTTTCTGTGGTGTGGCTGATTTTTGTACAGCTTTTAAGTGCAAATGTATACTTGGATGTTTAAATATGGAAATAAGCATGTACTAGATAATTTATTAAATAATCCATATCGGATTGGATTCGTATGTCACTTTTTAACCTATTAAATTGTAATATGTCATTTTCACATATTCAATCTGTATGTTTGCTTATACAGTAGCATTTTCGCCCTACTCTTCAGCCAAAAGGGCTCTCAGAAAGCTGTACATACTAACTAGACAGTCCCTACCCACAGGCTTACAATCTAAAAACAACACAACACACAAAGAGAAAGCAACAGGGAGGGGGAAAAGGATTTTTATTTTCATTGACCGCACCTTCATGAATTGGTAGGTACCGCAACAGATTAAACCACAATCCAGAATGCAGCAGCTAGACTGGTGACTGCGAGCGGCTACCGAGACCACATAACACCGGTCCTGAGAGATCTACATTGGCTCCCAGTACGTTTCCGAGCACAATTCAAAGTGTTGGTGCTGACCTTTAAAGCCGTAAATGGCCTCGGTCCTATATACCTGAAGGAGCGTCTCCACCCCCATTGCTCAGCCCGGACACTGAGATCCAGCACCGAGGGCCTTCTGGCGGTTCCCTCACTGCGAGAAGCAAAGCTACAGGGAACCAGGCAGAGGGCCTTTTCGGTAGTGGCGCCCGCCCTGTGGAATGTCCTCCCATCGGAGGTCAAGGAGATGAACAACTACCTGACATTTAGAAAACACCAAAAGGCAGCCCTGTTTAGGGAAGTTTTTAATCTGTGATGTTTTAATGTATTTTGGTATTTGTTGGAAGCCGCCCAGAGTGGCGGGGGAGACCCAGCCAGATGGGCGGGGTATAAATAAATAAATAAATAATAATAACAACAACACAACAAACCAAAGTGAGAGTGAACATTGACAATATATTTGTTGCATTTCAAGATGCCAAGAGTCCAAAAGCAAGGACTTTTTGTAGATGTCTTATGCCTTGTACCACTATGGTAGGCATGTCCAAAGTCCGTTTTGGGGGCTTAATCCGGCCCATCGGTTGGTTTAATCTGGCCCCCACAGGCAGTTCCTTCCCATTGTTCTAAAAAAAGGGGGTAAAATCCTAAAAAATGTCAACAACTTTGGTCGGCCCTCATGCATGTTCACTTAATCAAATGCATCTCTTTGAAAAAAGGTTTGGGCACCCCTGCACGATGGCAACTTGCTGGGAAAGGGAGCTGCTCACTTGCTCTCCACTGCACTGGAGCTGCATCACCGCAGATGGCCAGAGAAGGTCATTGCAGCTACCAGTCCAGCAGGGATCAGGCAATTCAAGGGGCAAATAGTTTTCACATGGTTACATAAAATTGCTGATTTTGACTGGCCTAGCTCTTTAGATTGAACAGCTTGTGGTCTATCCCTGCTTGCTTTCATACCTCTAGCTTTGATTTTTTTTTTTTAAAAATCTAGTGCAGCTGTCTCCTGGAGCAGACTCTTGAGAGTCCCATGGACTGCAAGAAGATCAAACCTATCAATTCTTCAGGAAATCAGCCCTGAGTGCTCACTGGAAGGACAGATCATGAAGCTGAGGCTCCAATACTTTGGTCATCTCATGAGAAGAGAAGAATCCTTGGAAATGACCCTGATGTTGGGAAAGATTGAGTGCACTAGGAGAAGGGGACAACAGAGGACGAGATGGTTGGACAGTGTTCTCGAAGCTACGAACATGAGTTTGACCAAACTGCGGGAGGCAGTGCAAGACAGAAGTGCCTGGCGTGCTATGGTCCATGGGGTCATGAAGAGTCGGACACGACTAAACGACTAAACAACAACAAGTGCAGCTGTGTCTTTTCAACCTACTCATGTCTCGAGCAAAGTGTGATAATATCCCAGTCAGGTTGCAGTCTTGGATATCACTTGCTCTGAAGCAGCCTTGTGGAACTAGAGGGAATTTAACTATGCAGGCATTTTTGATCTGTGGAGTTTACATTAAAAAATAAATAAACCTAAAAATTGTACAGATTGTATTCTCCCTCCTAAAAGGATATTATGAAATGCAAAAGAGAGCTTGCACTTTCAGCAGTGGGCGGTGCTTCAATAGAAGGCGTCATCTTACCTGTATTCAGAGTCAGTCCACAAGTGCAGCAAGTGTGCCATACAATTTATTTCATGGAGGTACTGTATAGAAGATAGGGCAGCAGCAGTGGCAATTTGTTGGACTGTGGCCCTAGTCCTTTTGCACAAAAGAATAGCACTAGGCTGCAGTATGCCTGCTTCCCCAGGGCTGCAAATATACAGCCCCATGCAGATTATCAAAAATCACAATGATCATCTGTTTTGGGAGCTGGGAGAGTGAGAAGGCTGAACCACACTCCCTGTTTCCTCTCCAATATAAACAGATGATTGGCACTATCAATCATAGCAGGAACCCATGCACACAGCAGCAATTTGTGAATACAAATTCCTCTTTCAGAAAACTGCAATACATTTTTTTCCTACCCCGTATGACATAAATTCTTCAGCACTACAGCATGCTTTAACAAGCCTGGTTTAAAAACGAATAAAAATGTGCAGTGCTACTGTTAAAAATCCATAACGCAACTATAAACAATAACCCATTTGAATATCTCAACCTTTTATAATCTAGTGGTTTCATGAGCAATACCTTGGGCATATGATGTGAAATGTTCCTTGGTCAAATGGGCCTCATATTAAAAATTATGCCCAAAGGGAGAGCTAAGAACCCAGAATATTCAAATTAAATTAAAGCTGTCAGCCTTGGTCAATGGTTGATGTGCCACAATATACAGAGCGCTCTCTCTCTCTCTGTATGTGTGTGTGTGTGTGTGTGTATATATATATATATATATATATATATATATATATATATATATGTATATATATATATATACACATACATATATATATATATATATGTCAGAGTTTCTCCACTGGCTTAATGATAGCCACATTTCAACACAAAATTAATTCTGACGGGCATGGTGAACTGTGGCTCACATAGAAAGGAACCTAGGTTGCTTCATGAATTTTGCTTAAGGGACAATCCAAGGTTCAAAGAGTAAGAGACAGAAAGTAGATGATCCTAACTATTAGCTACACTGGCTGGGTTGGGCAGGATCATTCCTCAATGTTTGTGCACTGGCAGAGAAAGTGTATGCTATTATTGAGAGACCTTTGTGTCAGTAAGAAAAAATGTATACATCTTTTTTGTGTTTAGAAAGATGAGGACTGCATGGGGTCAAACTCCTGCTCCCCCTCTCTGTGTTTGTTTTACATGGACACAGATCATGTAAAAAGGGCATTAGGGGAGCATAGGGACCCAGGTGGCGCTGTGGGTTAAACCACAGAGTCTAGGGCTTGCTGATCAGAAGGTCGGCGGTTCGAATCCCTGCAACGGGGTGAGCTCCCGTTGCTTGGTCCCAGCTCCTGCCCACCTAGCAGTTCGAAAGCACATCAAAGTGCAAGTAGATAAATAGGGACCGCTCCGGCGGGAAGGTAAACGCCGTTTCCGTGCGCTGCTCTGGTTCGCCAGAAGCAGCTTTGTCATGCTGGCCACATGACCTGGAAGCTGTCTGTGGACAAATGCCAGCTCCCTCGGCCTATAGAGCAAGATGAGCGCCACAACCCCAGAGTCGGACACGACTGGACCTGATGGTCAGGGGCCCCTTTACCCTTTACCTTTTTATGGTCTTCTTAGTCTTGCCGATGCCATTCCTATACTGTACTGACTTTTGTGCTTGCTGTAAAATCTTCCATGCTAAAGTGCCTGACGCAAAAACGTTATTGGCAAGAGAATATCATTGACTTCAATAGACTTGGCCCTTATTGTGATTCCTTAGTCGATACAGCAAGTCTTACCAAGAACTGCAGCTTTATGTCAAATACATTTCCTTTCAGAGACAAACTTTTACTTTCAGAAGTCCTTTATCTTTATAATGAACAGAATCAATATAGAGGAAGAGCACAAGCTCTGGCACAGTATTTCAAACATACTAGATCATGTTTGCTTATAATTATAATTCACAGGAGCACGTTCCCACAATCAAGGGACAGGAAGGCACAGCATGAAGAAAAAATTAGCACTGAACAACCTTTGTGAATAATTGCCTGTCAGTGAATGGCTTATTAAAGACAAAACTACAATTTCACAAGGCAGCCCTTGTGTTGGCTTGTCTGCTCTGAAGACTGATATATATAAACACATGGGCGCACGAACAGTTTTTAGAAGGATCTTTTCTTAATGGGATTTTGAATGATAAGTTCAAATGAATGCTTTTATACAGTTGGACGTAATAATGTCAATGATAGCTGACCTCTGGAACAAAGTGAAGGTTCAGAGGATAGTCAGAAAAAATTGAATGTGTGGCCAAAGGATTGTGCTGGTTAGGGATTTTGGCATTTATTTTTATTCATTTATTTTATACAAGGATTTTTATCCAGCTTTATACACAACAGCAAACATGGGACAGCTAAAAACAGCTAAAACCAATTTTAAATACAGTAATAAAAATCATATTTCAAAATACAATCTAATAATAATAATGAACAAAGACAGGAGCAGCAGATGAAACAGAGGCATCAGACAAAAATATTATCTGCCTGATAAGGCAAAAGTTTGCCTAAACAAAAAGGCTTTTTGCCATATGGTGCACACTGAGAGGCTGCCAGATAAGCCTTATTGCCAATCTGGTGCACTTATGGTAAAATATAGGCAACACAGTCCTATGCATGTTTATTTAGAAGCAAATCCTACTAGGTTCAATAGGATTATTCCCTACTAGTGTATTTCAGCCCGTTCAATAACGGGTGCTAGAACATCCTGGGGTTCGGAGAAGCGCTTCCGCAGCGCTTCTCCGAACCCTGGGACCTGTCCTTGCTGTTGGCGGCAGGGGGACAGGAACGGAGGAGGAGAAAGTGTTGCTTTCTCCTCCTCCGTTCCTCTCCCGCAGCCGCCGACTGGAAGGACGCGGGGCACAAACGTCTACCTCGCCGCCGCTGCTTCGCGGCCTCCCGCCGCTCCTCTCACGGGCCAGGGAGGGTTGTGAGGAGGCCTCCGCCGGCCTCCACCCTCGCTTCCCTGACGTGCCCTGCAGTGAGGCGGTGTCCAGCCGGGAGCAGCGGTTGGAGGCAGGGGGGAAAAGAGCGCGCATGCGTGCAGTCTCTGCTGTCCAATCCCTGTGTCCCTGGGGCCCATGCGCAGTAACCGAGGGACACACGGGAAAACTTGGACGCAGAGACACTTGGACTTTATTATATAGGATTATGCTTAAGGTTGTAGACTGCCTTTATAGATGTGTAAATAGTGTACCAATTTGGGTCACATGAAATGTAACAGTACAAGTCTTAGGTCTGTGTAAATACTGACCATAATCCCACAGTTTGGAAATGCATGCACTCTCATATAAACTTGTCCAAACAATACTTCAAAACAAAATAAAACACCTGAATGCAGCATCTTTATCTTAGTTTCTTCCAAGTAGGCTGGGATTGATAGGTCCATTTTTTCTCAGAAAGCACATAAAAGTGTAAGTATCCATATGGCACCAATCAAATTATGATCTGTGCACAGTTTGAAGTATCATTTGGGAATTTGTGTCGACAAACTCTTGGTTGCAAATCACAGTTCTAAAATGGCATCTGATCAGCTGTCCCAAGTAAAACGCTGGTATGATAAAAGCTGCACATGTTGAAATGTACAGCAAAAATGAACAATTGGTAGACTGAGGGCTCTAAGTGGCCTGTGAAACCATGGATATGCCAGTGAAATGAATCCCTAGTGCACACGTTCAAAAATATTGTGCCAAAGAAGTGATGTGAGCATCTCCCCCCCCCCATATAAAACGCCCCCAATATTAGCTGGGATCTCATGTGGCTTGGTTCACACCACCTGCATGGTGGAATGTAAGGATCTGTGCTGCTTCATGACCATGCTATTTAAGTATTGTCCTTGCCTAAATTTATTTACCGATGAAGAGACAGTACTCATTCAGCTGTTTCGCCTTTCTCGTTTTGTTACAACCTGTCCATGCATGAGCAAACATGTTCTATAACTACTATATTCTTACCGCTAACCTGCTCTACCTTTATTACAGAGTTTGATCAGCAATAAAGAGATCAAGTTGAATAGAAAATCACACTACTGGACCCTAGACAATTTATAGGAGATCAAAGTACCTTTTGAGAATACAGAAGTTGGCTACCCCTTGCCTGTATCTTCTTCTGCTTCCACAACATCAGGACCAAATCTCAGTTCAAACATAAAAACTACTGTGATCCAAGCATTAAAACATGTATGTGTATGCTATATTTATTTATATTATATGCAATGTATACTATAATATACTATGTTATCCTATATATATTCACTTCCATGCCGAAAATGATAGGACTTGCCTCATTGTCGGATTGTGAGCATGCTTTGAATATAGGATCCACATTCCTATAGTTAATAAGCACAAACAGGTACAGAATCTTCCTACATTTTTCAAAAGGGTGGTTTGTAAGGACTTGTTAACTACTCTGAACCAAGACTAGCAAGTATGTAGGCTCCTTCCGTTTCTGGAATAGTTGGTTTTCACTCTTGTATTTCAGTCACAAATACAGATACATGTACTATTATATCTCTCAAGGGTTCTTTGAAGATAATAGTTAATATTGGTATAGTGCTTCAGGAATGTAAAGTGCAAACTATGGTTCAGAGACATAATTTATATTTTCATCTTGTGCCTGCACTGCTCTAGTTTGTCATTATCTGGGTTGTAATGAGTAATGACCTTTGAGAGGGACATTACATTTTGAACATGTTCCCTTCTGTCAGTCTGTTTTCATGTTTTATGAAAAACAATAGAATATATATATATATGATGTTGACTTATAATTTCCATGCTTTTGGGTGCATGAGTGAATTTGTATGTGCCTTAACTCACACTCTTTTGATTCAATGAACAGATTCCTTTTTAAAATCCTAGAGCCCATTTATATGTAAACAGAAAAGTAGGGTGATACTTAATTCTTGATAACATCACCTTGTTCCACACATTCTGCATTAAAGAATCTCACACTATGATTACCAGGTCTCTTTATGAGTTTCTTTCCCATACATTCAGAAGTCAGTCCCATTAATTTAAGACAATTTCCAGGTAATTATAATTAGGTTTGCAGTGAAAGAGATTAAGAACTGCACGAAGACCCTGGCTTCATAGCACCCAATCCAGAGTCTTGACCTTACCAAGAGAAGTGGGATTGGTGGAATGTATGCTGGATGAGAAGGAATTTTTTTAAAAAAATTTATTGAAGGAAGGATTACATGTAAGATTGTATACGTGACAAAAGGTGTATTAGATTATGCCTGGCACAGAGAAAGTGGAGAGTGAGAAGCTTTTCTGCCTCTCTCATAATTCCAGAACCACGGGTCAGCCATGAAACCAAAGGTGGGAAGATTCAGAAGGAGGTATGGCTTCACTCAGTACATAATTAAACTACAGTATTCACTTACACAAGATGTAGTGATGACTACAAACTTAGACTGCTTTAAAAAGGGATTGGACACGTCATAAGGCTGTCAAAGGCTACTAGCCACGAGAGCTATGAACTCCTTCCAGCATGCCTCTGAATACCATTTGTTGAAAAACAGAAGTGGAGAATGTGCTGTTGTGTTCATGTTCCTGCTTGCAGGCTTCCCAAAGGCAACTACGGTAGTTGGCCATAGTGAGAACAGGATGGTCTTTGATCTGGTCCAGTAGGGTTCTTCGTATGTTCTCCAGCAGAACGTAATTTATGGTTTTACAGCACACATGACCTCCCAAAAATCCATGTATCAAATCCAAGCTGAAAATAATTGGAAAGACAAATTATTAGGCACAGGAGAGTTGCTTATTACAAAATAACTTGATTATTTCCCAACATTCATATGACATCTCTCCTGTGTTTATTACAAAGATTTTTCAACTCAGATTGACAGCTCTGTTTCAGTTCACCCCATTACAAATATATTTCCAATTGCATGACCAGGCATTTCAAATACTGATGGTGGCAAGTAGTGGGGGTGGATTTAATTTAATATTTTAAATGATGTTATGTAGCTCTAGAGAGATGACCCTTAATTTCATGTAGCACATTAATAAATGGCTTGTAATTCCAAACAAATGAGGCAGAGATACAATATGCAGATACTATAGACAGGCCTGCTTTTCAGTTCTTTTTTGAAGTTTGTATGATTAGAATAAATTATTTTAATCTTGTTCTAGTTGTTACCCAGCAGTGGAACAGAATAATGCAAATGACATTACTTGTAGAAATGTACTGTGTAAAATCTACTAATATATTTCACAGTCTGAAGGGGGAATATATATATATATATATATTATTGGTTTCCCAAGGTTACCTAATCTTTCTTGACTGCTGGAGTCTAAGGAAGCTTTTATTCTTTCAGTTTCAAAGTAATGTCAAACTGCAAAGTTCCCCTCCCTTACAGACGCTCTTTTATTCAGTGCCCATGGATGGTAGAAAGTGCTGCGTGAAAATTTGCGGACTCAGAATATATTATTTGTTATCATAATTTAAATTCCGTGCTAATTCTGGGGCACACTGTCCACCACTTAGCTCCAGTTTCATTTTCCAGATTTCCTAGTTTAGGGTTGCCATATATATATTTTTAGGAAAACCCAAAAGTTGTTGAGATTTATTTAGACAAACCCCAAAGTTGTTGACGTGATTCTGAAACCGTGATTTTTTCGGTTGACTTCTCTAAGATCCAGGACAAAGTGTCGCCTCTCAGAAATTCCAGGTGTCAATTCCACCTTTGAAATTCCAGTAATGTCCGGGAAAATCCAGACATAGTTATCTATACAGTATATTTCAGATTTCCTCAGGCTGATTGGTGTCATGATAATACCTAAGACCACTGAACCACAGAAACAAGTGTGTCTGCATTTTCATGTGACTTTGATTTATTTAGAAAAATAAAGGCAATGACAATGAAAAAAAAGGGAAATGGAACTTTGTCACAATACTAGCAATTTTCTGATCATGGGTTTTGATACAGAAATTAATCACACATAAACTCTTATAAGAGCTTATTTGATTCAGTTGTTACTGATGACAGAGGACATAATCCAATAGTGTATTTAGAGTCAGGATTGGTATCGGTAGTTTAAAAAATGTGGACAGAATAATGTTAACCACAAAGCCAGAACAAACACTGAATACAGGAAAAGCCCCCACAATTGCCTTTATGCCTCTTTCTTGAGTGAAAGGCATGAAATTGTTTTTTTGGGGTATGCAAGATGAGTGGCAGAAGTTGGGTGTTTGGCCTGCTTGTCACTTTAGAGTAGCCTGATGCTGCACTGTGAAAGGAACAGAACTCAGAAGTCATGAGGAGTGAAGAACAAATGATATCTAAGGAGTGATAATAAGAATCTAGGAAAGTGAGAAGTAAACACAATATGAGAAGAGTTAGTCAGAAGCTAGTGGAAACCATTGCCCTCATATGACTTAAGAGTTCTGAAGTCTATTGTGTTTATTTCTCCTTACCTTCCTGGATTCTTATCATCACTGCAAGACGACTTGTGTATTCTGCTCCAGGTGAAAGCTCTAGTAGACAAAGTGAGCAGGGTGTTCTAGACACGTAGTTCGATAGAAAGCTCGGAATGCAGAAAGAGCTAAGCAAGTGAGTATAGGTTGTTAGCTCTACCCACACCTGCCAGTAAGTGAACTTCCTCATAAGACCCTGCTGGGCCAGACCAAAGGCCCACCTACTCCAGTATCCTGTTCTCCCAGTGGCCAACCAGATGCCTCTCAGAAGCCTACAATCAGAACCTCTGAGTGCAACTGCACTCTCTTCACACTACTGCTATATAGAGGCATACTGCCTCCAAGAGAAGGTGAAACACAGCCATGGTGGGTGGGCCATTTCAGGATGGAAAGGTGTCGGTCACATATCCTCCTACTGTACATTACTGGAGCTTCCGGTCTAGCAGGGACCATTGTGACCAGCTCTGGGCCCTCTTACCTTCTGATTCTTCCTCCATGTCCACTGCCTTCTTCCTCAAAGAGACATCTGAGGTTAGGACACTTGGAAAGTACAAAGGGCAGTACAGTACAGATGAGTGAGGTCCTACAAGTTGGTGGTTGCTTTGATAATCTTCTGAGATAAAGAAAAAAGTCTGTGGCTGCCAGTTAACTGCTTACCGTAGGTAAATGCCGATTCTGCTTAACTTCAGGTTCCTAGAAGTCACAATAGAAAAGCTTTCTATTTTCCCTTTCACACTGGTGATTTGAGCACTTGTTTCATTTTCAAGAGTTTTCAAAAATTAAAGACGAACACTTTAGATCAAAGTTTCTGTTCTCATCTACAAGTTGTCTTTTAAGGACTGAAATCATTTAAATACAGTAGATGACGAGCCATGAAGACTGAGGATGAAAGACTTTTGATCTCCCAACCCCAAGGCAAAAATGCCGATGAGTAGAGCAAGTCAGTACATCACAATGGTCTTTGAATTCAAAGGTTCGTTTATTAACGGGAGTAGGAATCTTAAGTCTGTTCTTTGGCAGATATAATATAATGGGATAAAGCACCGGGAGAGACCTGGATACCGTTGTCATACAGGCATGAATCGGAACACCAAAGAAAAATAAGTAGTATAAAAGGTATAACGGAAGGCATGCAATTGGCGTTAATTGCATTATCAGACTCCATCACACCTGTTTTCCTGTGTATAATAACTGATTGCCCAACTGAACCCAAAATGTATGTGAAAACAGAGATGTAATTAAAAGATTCTAGCTTCAACTTTAGCATCATTATCATATATTTAACTTCTTAGGTGCTGTGTTGACCTGAAAAGTTGAGCTCTTCTGGAAGCCCTGCTTGTAGCATTGATGGTCAAGATGACCCCTGCCTAAGCTCATATGTGTTTCACATGCTTTGATGTATCCACAGGCCCCAAGCATAGCTAGAGTGGGAGGTAATGGTTAATACCAGCCACCTGTGTTCCCATGTGGTGTAGCCTGCCTGGGCCTATAAAGAATGTGTGTGGTGTAGTGGTTAAGAGGGGTAGACTCGTAATCTGGGGAACCAGGTTCGCTTCCCCACTCCTCCACATGCAGCTGCTGGGTGACCTTGGGCTAGTCATACTTCTCTGAAGTCTCTCAGCCCCACTCACCTCACAGAGTGTTTGTTGTGGGGGGAGGAAGGGAAAGGAGAATGTTAGCCACTTTGAGACTCCTTAGGATAGTGATAAAGCGGGATATCAAATCCAAACTCTTCGTCTCTTCTCTTCTCCTTCTTTCTTAGGTGTGGACAAACCAGTTCCTTGTGGTGGTGTCTGACCCATGATAGGCTGTGAGAAGGGGCAAGAAAGGAGCCATTAGACCTTTGCTGTAACTTTGTACCTTTCTTTAATAAATTGTTAGACTAGACCACTCTGGCAGTTTGGGCACCTTTCTTTGTAATTCCTGTGTATTGAAACTCCTGTGAGCCCTCCTTTGGATCTGCAGGGGGATTTCAGGTGCCTGTTACTAGCAGTGATCAGGAGGGCAGAGAAGTGTTGTTTACATGGCTTCTCAACACGCAAGTTGCTCCCAGTAACTGAAACGGAGAGGGTCAGGGGTGGCAGTGAAGCTAATCCAGGGCTACAACTGCTGCACCTACACCATGCCAATTTCCCCACCGCCTAACCAGCAGTGACCTCCGTTTTGGGAAGTCAGGTAAGCAATGTGGCTCCACCCTGCTCAGCTGACTTGATACTGCCTGCTGCTTGAAGTAGTCTCAATATGATTTACAGTACGGAATACAATAATACAACAATATAGCTGTGAACTCTACAAATAGACAGGCTGAAAAACTGTAGCGTGGCTCAAGCTTCAGCTTTCAAAGCCCTTTGACAACAAGGCGCTTATGCCTCTCCACCCCACTCCCTAGAATTTATTATTGCAGTTTTACTTTTCGAGTTTTTGTTTTAGCTAAGGAAAAGGTCAGATTGGCATTTGGTAAATGGTTCCATATTTCCCTTCTGTTTCTTGCAGTAGTGATGGAACTCTAGTCTCATTTATAATCTGCCAGGCCTTAGGGCTGCAACAAACCAGTGCCAATACAAGAAAAGACTTGTATCCAAAAATAGCTTTATTTCCTAGAAAATGTTATGTGTTCCTCAGGATATTTTCTTTCCACTTTTAGTTTTTGCAAGAAAGTGTATACCTTTCTTCCACATATTTGCTGTATAGCTCTACTATGTTACAGAGAACAGTTTAATGTGGGTTCTGGGTCAGAAAATGTCGAAGACTGCTATATAGCTACATTGAGAAGACAACAGCAGAAACTGTTGGAAAGGAAGAAATATACTTGCCATGGTATACTGCTGCTGCTGACCTTTGGCAAGCATGACAACTAGCATCACTTATTTCCAATTCTGAAGCTTCAGAGTTGGGCAAGATGATTCTGCATTGGGATGGACCGGTTAAGAACCAACAAACTGCAGCTCTGCTGCTGTGATGAAGCATGGCACACCTTTGCTGCTGCAGATATATATCGTGATATTTAGCTGGTAATATATCATGATGTGGCCCAGGTGGCACTGTGGGTTAAACCACAGAGTCTAGGGCTTGCTGATCAGAAGGTTGGCGGTTCGAATCCCTGCAACGGGATGAGCTTCCGTTGCTCAGTCCCAGCTCCTGCCCACCTAGCAGTTCGAAAGCACATCAAAAAAGTGCAAGTAGATAAATAGGGACCGTTCCGGCGGGAAGGTAAACGGCGTTTCCATGCACTGCTCTGGTTCGCCAGAAGCAGCTTTGTCATGCTGGCCACATGACCCGGAAGCTGTCTGCGGACAAACGCCGGCTCCCTTGGCCTATAGAGCGAGATGAGCGCCGCAACCCCAGAGTCGGACACGACTGGACCTGATGGTCAGGGGACCCTTTACCTTTTTATATCATGATGTTGAAAACCAGGTATCACCCAGCCCTATGGACATATAACCCTGGTTCTGGCCCCACTGCACTAGCTTTAATTGGGGCCCAATTTAAAGTTCTGGTTTTGTCCTTTAAAGCCTTATATGGCTCAGGACCCCTATAGCTACTCCAAAGGAACCTGCCCCCCCCCCCACACTGAGATAGTGCCACCTCCAAGTGAGGCCTAGAGGGTGGTGGCTAGAGAAAAGGCCCTCTGTGCCACAGCCCCCCATAGTGGCCCGACTTCCCGTGAAGACACTGGGTGTTTTTCGGAAGCAGTGTCAACTGTGCACATTCTCCTCACAGCCTAGGGGCGAGGCAAGCTGGAGCCAGTATTGGATGCAGAGACTCAAGAGTGCCATTAAGCAGCAGTGCCCGCTCACCAGTCTTTCCGTCCGCAAATGTCGGGGGGGGGGGGGAGTTGCGTGCATTGACAGGAGGTGGTGGGAGGCAACTTGCAGATATGCCTGCCGACGGTCTCTCCTCCCTAAGGGCTAGAACCTTGACAGCTGCAGTTGCAAGTCTTCTCTTAAGGGTCAAAACATTTTTACTCAGCAGCAAAGCTCTACGTTGAGCCAATGATGCCAGAGCACGTTTTGGACAGCATTACCCGGATCAGGAGTGAAAAACGGGCAAAACTATCTAAAATCCCGCCTTTCCAGATAAACTCCCTTGTACAGTAAATACTTTATTGGTCGGGTTTTGTTTTTTGTTTTACTGGAAGCGGCGCCACTGCCGATTATGTAAACTCACCCACGTCCGCTTGCATATGAGTCAAGTTCCTTTGCTGAGCTCAGTGGGACTGACTTCGGGCTAAACTTAGGCGCGGGGCTGGGACTCCGCGGGGCGCCGTTTGCGCGGGCTCGCTTCGGAGGCGGCCGCCGGAGGAAGTGGAGTGAAGCCAAGCCTGGGTTTCCTACCGGCCAGGGACGGGGAGGGCCTCCAACCCCCTGACTCCGCCTGTACCACATGACTTCTCCCTCGCCTGCAAACTTTTTCCTCCTCCTCCTCCTCCTTGTCCCGTTGCGGCCGCAGCCAAGGCTGGAAAATGGCGGCTCGCTAGACTCGCCGCTGGGCGCATCCCTGCCTTCGTGCGCCGGCTTCCCCAGACGGCGGGCAGGCTCGGGCTCCCGTGCGCCATGACGCGCTGGGTGCCCACCAAGCGGGAGGAGAAATACGGCGTGGGTGAGCGTTTTCTCTTTCTCCGTCCTCCTCGGGCTTTCCCCCTGGGCTCGTCCCGCTTGTTGCGCTTCTCCTTGCCGGGCGCTGCGAACTTCCTGGCCAAGTTTGGTAGTTCGGCTGGGGAGAAACTTGCTGAGGCTCCGCTTGGCCTTCAAGAGCGGCAACAAATAAAAGAACAGTAAAAAAAGCTGTCGTGGTTCTCCTCCTTGCCTGGGTGCCCCTCGCCGCACACTGGTTTCCCTCGCCCGCCTTGGGTTCATTGTCTCCGCGGGCTGCCCCAAAGAGTCTGGCATTCTTGCCATGAGCAAAGTTGGAGGAGAGAGAGAGCTAATTCCTTGGAAGAAAGGCCCGCGCGGGGAAGGGTGGGGTGCGCACGGGCGGTCGCCTCTCTCTCTCTTATCCACATTGCAAGGCGCGTTTCCTCTTGAAGGAGCGGCTTGTGTTTTCCTGCCCCTTGGCTGCCTCCCGGGGACTCCCTCCCACCCTTTCTGGTGAGCTGATCTCCGGGCAAAACTATTGGGATCCCTCGGTCCCGTTGTAGGCAATTCCGCCCCTTTCTGCTTTTCTCCACCCCCTGAGCCTGGTTCTCTGTAAAGCCACGGTCTTTATTTTGTGCGGGGATCTTGATCCAGCGCCCTTTCCCTAGTTTTAGGTTTGCCTCTCTTTTCTTTACGATGAAGCGGATCGAGGTCGGTGCACCCCATTCTCCGAAGCTTCCTGTCCCACTAACTTGCAAGAAAAGAGAGTGGGAACTTGGTGCCCAGTTGGCTTGTTTTAGCCCTGGCCATCCCAGCCGACTCTTGTTCACTGCACTGAACCTAGGGGAATCCTTGTTTGCTGTTCCTAGGTAACCCAGCTGAATCGACTGGACATATGGCAGCATTTCATCCTGTATAGTCCGGCAGTGGATGTATCGATTAGTATTAAGTCTGTCACTATAGAGTAATGAAATCTCACTTGATTCTATCAATTAAATCTGTATATATTTGCATTTGGTTAAAACAGCTGTGAGTGACAAAAAAGCATTACAGTAGTTGTTTTTAAATTATAGGTACATGGGACACAGTTGGTGCTACCTCTAAAGAGGCATTCTCCTGTGTGAGAGCACACCATTTTCATACAAACTTTTATTGGGGGGTGGGCATTGCCTCTTCTTTCTCAACCATAAATCCATTTCACTCCCCACCAACCAACCAACCAACTTTACCCTGGCAAGGGTCCTTGTGATGTTCATACGTGTGAGCAGCTGCAGGGTAGTGGCTGTGAGTGTGCACTAAAAAGCCCTCAGTTCAAAACTGAACCTTAGCCAAAATTCTACTGGCTAATCCACTAGTTACTTTAGGCCAACTATGATTAAATCTTGATGCTCAGATTGCTGCTTTTGCACTCAAATTGCCAGTAGGAGAGGAGAAAGTACTCCCCCCCCCAGTTGCTTTTTTCTCTGGACGGAAAACGATTATGGACCCTGTATATTTTCTCCTGTTAGTGGAAAAGTGGCAGTGGGGGATTTTGAAAAGCTAAAACAATGAATTTTATTATTCTGTCGCATAAGGGAGGATTTTGAGCGGATGCATGTCAGGAAATAAAAAGGTTAAGTACCCCCTTCTGTCCTGATCACACTCTCAAAAGGTGGCATTTGTATTATTTTTTTAAAAGAAACAAACATGGGAGATGGTACATCAGATTTGTAGCGTTCCTTTTCTCCCTTAGAGGCTTGTTGGAGGGTTACGTGACAGATAATGCTCAATAATAACAATACTAAATTTTTATTTATACCCCTCCCTCCCCAGTCAAAACCGGGCTCAGGGCAGCTGACCAATAAAATTACAATAGGACGTAAAAGAAAAAAACCCAATTAAAATAAGGGTCAAAATACGGTCCAAATCCAAAATTTAAAAATGCAGCCTCATTTTAAAGTAGCCCAAATCAAAACCATAAGGGAGGAAAACATAGAGGTCAGACTGAGTCTAGCCCAAAGGCCAGGCAGAACAGCTCTTGCTGTTCTTGCAGGCGGAGTGCTGGAACACTCAAAATGCTAAAAATTAATATGTTGAAGACGATACCCAGTGTATTGTGGATGTTCAATACACCTGGAGTTGACTGAGGTTTAAGTCTCCTATCATTTAAAATACATCTCTGTGAGGTCAGCTAATGAAATAACTTGCATAGAAATTCCCTGTGTGCCTGCTGTCTTTCTGTGAGTGGCTCCTGTGCAATTAGGGGGCTATTTGCATGGGTCCTGATTGTAGAATCATCATCTGCCAGGAAGAGGGTCTGTCAGTTGCTTGCGTTTGGCCTCATTCATGCAGCTGAGCCATTTGAAAAGATCCCAGGTGCATCAGATCTGCTGTGTATTTAGGGTAATACTTAAAGGCCCCTGTTGCTGGCTTGTGAACAGAATATTTTTGTTTATGCACAACCACATGGGTATCCTTGTATCTTTTGTTGTTCAGCCTCCTGGTTGGATATACAGTACTCAAATTTCAATAAGTAATGCAATAAAGGAGTTGTGTGAAGAGTGATATACTGCTACTTGGGATGCAATTTTGTACAAGGAGATTAGATACCCTGCTGTGCTGTGGATAGGTCTGTAAGTGATGCTATTGGAAAACATTCTGCTCCTGTTTCTGGTTTTAGATTTGCCTCCTTTGACCTGGCAGGTCTTCCATAGCCCTATATATTATCATCTTGCATCTATTGTGGATCCAAATTGTAGGGTCTTGGCTTGATAGGCTCTAATTACAGGTATCTTCAAGTCCTGTGCATAATGGGATTTAGCTAATCTAGATGTGGTCCTTTCCAAGGTCTATAGCCTGTGATTGCTTTTATGGTATAATTTCTATGTTACTATTTAAACACGTGTTGTGGAGAATTTAAGATACAGTAAGGTATGTCTTGACCCCGGCTGTATTTTGTTAGATAAATTCTCAAAACTTTTTTTCAGCAAGCCTACCTATGTATATAATTTAGTTAGTTATACTGTCTTTTATAGTTTAGTTTTTAAGGTTTTTTTATTTTTATCTTATTAGGCATATAGATTTTTTTCTGATTAAGTGGTCCAAATAAGGTTACTTTCTGCACTCTTTACTTGTACAGACACTTAACAACTCTTGAAAGAGTATTTCCTTTGTTGGTATGGCTGGTATGAATGGTCTGATGTGAGTGACAAAATCTGAAAAATGGCTTTGTTCCTTCAGTATTATCATGTATATACAGCATGGTGAAAAAATATTTACCATATGGGGGAGCATTCACACAATCATTTTACCATATGAAAAAGAAATGCCTTGCTCATTAACCTTTGACATGGCCATTTAAAAAATAAGTATTTAGGTTAGTTATAACTGTAACTTATAGACAGACTAGTCTATTGCACTCTTGTAAGCAATAACCCATTTCAGCAGATTAATAAATGGTTGATATCAATGATATTCCTTATGCACATACTCAATAATTTGATGGCACTGCATGTTTTCTGTTTTAACTGCTCCACAAGAGAAGCTGTGTGTTTTCCTGTTACACTTTGAATAGAATATGGGGGATAGATAATTTGGTGTCTTGCATTCTGTAGTGATGTTTTCTAGAAATTCGTCTTAGCATCTACTTGTGCATTGCAAATACAATTTGTTTGGTGCAGTTCATACTGAAATATGAAAACTGAAGGGACAAGATTGCCCCGCCAACCTTTACAACTCTCCACCTAGAGCAAATACGGTATGTGTAAGACAGTGCGAAAAATTGCTTATCCTTCCTTTAAGGCTACCTTGCACTATTGCTTTGCTGTGCTTCCTGAAGGCATCCTTTCCAATGGGATGTATGGAGGTAGTTTAGAATATATAGAATTTTCAGATAAGAATCAGATGTCTGAAGTGGATCAGTTCATCAAAAGAGTTGCTGAGAGTAAAAGAGGGAGCTTATGATATGTATTGCCTGAATAAATAAATAGTCTTGCTGGGCTCCAGAGTGACTAGTTGAATTTTAAGGGGTTGCTCTAACTCGGGCATCCCCAAACTGCGGCCCTCCAGATGTTTTGGCCTACAACTCCCATGATCCCTAGCTAATAGAACCAGTGGTCGGGGAAGATGGGAATTGTAGTCCAAAACATCTGGAGGACCGAAGTTTGGGGATGCCTGCTCTAAAGAATTGAAATAATAAAGCCTAATTTTAGGGGTGTCTGAATTGTTGTTTGGAACGTTAATCAGAAATTGTGGACAGATGGCCAAAAAATAAATAAAAAATCATGATTCCTTCAGCATGGTGATGGTGTGGTTGCCTGGAATGGAGTTGTTAAAGTACCGATACCCTGCACTTGACCACCTCTGTCAGCCTCCTCTAGTGGGGGATCTGCAGTATGCCTGATCTGGGCCTCTTTGCTGTGTTGGCTTGGGAGCTGGTGCAGATAAGGGTTGTCCCCCCCCCCCCCCGCTCCCCACCTTCTGCCATGCTGGAGCTGTGTACGGGCTGCTGGCTGAGCTGCTCAGGGGTTGGGGTTGCACCCCAAACTTTGAATGTTGTGATAAAAATACGGCTTGGGAATGTAGACTGCAGACTAAATTAACTGAAAGTGTCCAACATTCTTGGAAATGCAATACTGAGTGCATTAGAGAAGAGAACATTGTGGTTCTCAGCAAAACAGCAGTCACGGCTCTTGGTTTTGGTGTTCAGTGAGCTCATTCCTTGAAAGTGACAACCACCTTTCTTTTTCTATAGTTCTCTGTTGAAACTGCACATAGGTGTACTACCTGTACTGCAAACAGCTAAGGACTAAGTCTGTAAAAGCAAATATATGTTGATGCATTTATTCAAATATATTTAAGAGTAGATGTATTGGAATAAATACATCAACATATATTTGCCTTTACAGGCAGTGAGTGTTTGACACCCCAATTATAGCTGATGAGCATATTCAACAGATGGTTTGTAGTGAATAGCTGCAAGTGGCTATTCACAATATATCAGTAAGTGGGCAAGTGCATCCTGTTTTCGTCCTTGTTAGGTGTCATATATATGCATGAAGCTTACGCAAGTTCATTCATCTGTCACTTGAGTGGCATAAGAACTGCTTCTGCTTCCCATCCTAGGGCTGCAACAACAGCTGGTTCCATGGTAGCCATTGTGCTTTCAGAATGTTGCATAGGTGTGTTGTTTCCTGTCTGGAACATCTGAGACCCCCTTGTACGTGTAACAAACTGTTACTTGTTCATATGCTGTTCTGAACTGATGCAGTAATTGCTGTGCCCCATTGTCAACTGTTATTTCTGGAATTGGTCCATCAGTAACTTTAACTGGAAGTCATGGCAGCAGGAAAAGTAGAGTCACACACAGCTGAACTTAGTGTTTCAAATTGCAAGCTGCTGTTACAAACGTGATTAATTTCTTCGTGGGCAGTGGCTTTGGCTGTAACCTTAGCGTTGTATCTGTGGTTGAAAGGCCTATATTTTTTGAAGGATAGCGCAGTTGGTTAGAGCATGGTGTTGAGAACGCCAAGGTTACAAGCTTGATCCCCTTATGGGACAGCTGCATATTCCTGCATTGCAGGGTGGGCAAATGATGTCTTCCAGGGTGGAAAGTGATTCTGGCATAACTTGTCAATTTAGTTTGTTGGCAGTATGTGGCATTCTTTGCTTGCAAGCTTTGTAGCCATTTTAGGCGTGGTTTAGTAATCCAGTTGTCCTACACGCATGTGTCCTTTTTGGTGTGCTTGTTTTTGTTCTCTGCTTGCTTCAATATGCATATGGGCCTGGAAAATTTAAGGTGCTTGATTTTTTAAAAATATATAAATGTAAACGATTACCAGTTACTTACTTGAGAAGAAGGAGGACAGGAGTAATCTTTTCTTGATCGCCATATATTGATAAGAGCAATAGCAGGTGAAGTTCTTTAATACAAAGACATACAGTATGTAACATTTTGCATATTGCGGGAATAGATGTAACACTTTTTCACTGTGTTCTGAGGCATTTTTCAGGCTAGTTAACGTGGATCCATATGATTTCCAGTGCTTGGGAAATGTCACATCTGTCTTGACCCTAAACAGTTCTTTGAAATAAATGTCATAGAGGTCATAGAGGTCAGACATAAAGTAATATTGAAATCTTCGTGGCATCACTTACCCTGAATAGGATATAAATTTTAGGACAAAAACTTGGGTTGTAGCAATGCTGCAGCTCCACTGGTGAAGGGGACTTCTGTGCATGCAAAATAAATTGCTCCTTCTCTTCTGCCCCTCCAGACCCCCATGGCTCCTCAAAATAATCAGCTTTGAGAGTTTCTTCTAGAGCAGATTTCTTTTTTGGGTGGTGATGGGGGAGCCCAGTAGAAAGAGAGGAAACAAAAGACTTGCTGTGCCAGCAGGGTGCCACTGGAACAGAATTGGGTACAATCCCATGTTTTTTGGGAGTTGGGAAATTTAGCTTTGTTAAACAAGAATAATTTGATGTTTAAACCAGCTAAATATGGCCTGCTCCCTTGCTTTTTTTAAAAAATAGAAAAGCTTGTTAAGTCTGCTGCAGTGTGTTTGTTCTTCAATTTGCAATATAATGGAAATTTTGTTCGTTGTCCACTGATATCGAAAAAAGTTGCACGCATAATAGAATAATATAACAGAATAGCTATGAATGATGATTGTGCTCTACAATATGGCATGTCTCTAATGAATATCAAGGGTGTGAGAGTTGAAAAAAAAGATGTATTGTGGCTAAGAGAGAAACTATATTTGATGCTAAATGGCATTATCATTTCCCTACAATTCACATTCTGAAATCTGGTTCTGGGAACTGTAGAGAGTAAATACTTATTTTATTTTCTGCCTCACTGATCACCTCTCAATAATTTAGTATAGGGAGTCATCAAATTTTAGGGCCAGTGGGCACACCTGGAATTTTGAGAAAGTCGTAAGGATGCTGGTTGCAAAATGACAGCCATGGTCTATGTGTTATAATACAAAACCTCTTGGGTACCCTCTGGAATCCTATGTGATCTTTGGATGAAGGGTGGAATATGATTTTAACAAACAAACAAATTGCCTTAAACGGTGTCAGTTACTTGGCATGTCACAACAGCTGTATGATGACACAACCACAATGACATATCTGCACTTGGCGAGTGAGTCAGTCCTGGAACGCTGTGTTTCTTTTAATCATGTGTGCGGGTCCACCAATCGCACAGAGAACGGTTAGGTGGACTAGTTTTCAGACATGGATTCAGCCGCCCTTTCTGTGATGACAACAGCGCTTCTTGCAGCTAATGTTTTGAAGGGGGGAAAAAGTCTGTTGCTAAATATTACACCCTTTATGCCATATGTACCAGCCAGAGGTACTTGTTGCTGCTGTAGCAGAATAAATTAATGCTTCTATGCTGGCTGGATAACCTGGATCATCTTGCCACATCCGCACAATACTATTGGTTTTGATTTTGCATAACAGGTTGTGATTATTTTAAATCGGTTGAAAGCCAAGGCTTAAAGTAAACCAATCTGTAACCTCCCTCTCCTTAATGCATATGCCACCCTTAAGCAGGGACATCAGTTTGTGGCAGAACTGCAGAACTCTTTGAATTTATTCATTGGTTTTGTAATTTCCACTGCAGTCTTGGGAGTGCAGCAAAGAATAGTCTTTCCTTTTGAGCTATACACTCCTGTGCGTGACTGGCTTCCCTAATCTCTCATGTTCCAGAGACTTACTGGTTGTGATATACATCTCAATAACTTATTCCCTGTATCTGTACTGAAAGGTTGTGCTGTCAGTGTGATACTGTAGTGGGGTATAAATGTCCCTGAGAAGCTGTTTCCCCTCTGCTAAACTAATCTTGTGGCGTGCGATTTATAAACCATCCAGAATATCCATTGCATATACTGAGGGAAATTACCGCCTTGGAACAAAAGGCATTGTAATGCTGTTTATAAATATTATCACAGAATGCAGTTGTGAGGGTGACTCAGCTTCATATCCTGAAGTACTTCATGCAGGAATAAAGATGGGCCAGAAATGATAGTGATAGGGGGTGGAAATGCATTGTTTCTTAACAGGATGAATGTCATCAGTAGAGTATATAAGAAACACACATGTTTGGTTATATCCTTATTAAGGCCTGTGAAACGACTTGTACTGTAGTTGTATCCTTATACTCTTGTTTTGTGAGACACGTTTTGATTTCTTGCAAAACACATTTTCGCTTAGCTGTGTATGGAAGTACTACAGAAATATAGCAACTGTGGCAGGTAGTCATCTAGGACACCTCTAATTCTTGGCTTCAACCTTATTTCTTCTTCAAGCTGGCTATTAAATTGAAAGGAAGTTCTCTGTTTTAAAATATGGGAGTTCGGTTCTCTGTGACACTTGGATTTTATGATATGCCTTCTTTTCTAGAGTTGGCTCTAACCCATTTTGGGATTGCTGATAAATCAGCAGCATTTGGGCTGGCCTTGGACAGATAAAAGTTTCAGGTTTTTTTAAAAAAACAAATATGGTATGTTTATTTTAGACTGTGTCTTTGAACATCCGTCAAATTTATAAAAGAAAGCTGTTTTAAGTGACATCTGGAAGGATCTGGGGATTTTGCAAACAGATAGTGTTACATAAGTGCCATTTTGCCAAGAAGAGTGGTTGCCCCATTGTGAATCGAAGGAAGGCAAGGCTGTGTGGCTAGAAAGCAATGCCCTCCAATACTAGGGCAGAAAATGAATGCATAGTAGAATACATAGTGGCCACTTGTAAATTTACTAAGAGTACCTATAACCACATGGAATATTTGTCATGTAGCATCTGACTATATGAACGACGTCTGATTTTCAGCGTTGTAATATTTCACCAGCTAAACATCATGAGATGTAATTATGTAGAGGTGATCCGGGTAAAGTCTTGCAAACTGCTACAGCTTTTAGGGGTCTAAAATTGATGCATTTTTACTTACCTTTAACATATTGTTACAACTGTTATTTTATAGTACACAGGGACAGGGGCCCTGCTTGGCTTGCTTTTAAGTCACAGTATATGGTCACCTGAATTGATCAGGTAAGGCTTGCTGACAAGCTGACAGAAGTATCAGGTGATATACACTTAATGGCTAGGGTAGCAGTAAGTAACAGGAAGATTTCTGTAGATTATTGTTATTTATACAGCAGCACCAATGTGCATGGATAATAAGATAAGTCTCTACCCTGTGGAACTGAGACTGTCAGATGAAAATCCTGTACAGTATTTGCTCAGGTGGGGGGGGGGGGCTGCAAGTTTAATCACCCATGTTTAAAAAGCCAATCCCCCCTGAACATAGAAGTCTCTAAACACGTTAACAACAGTAACAGAACTTCAATGCCTTTAAGAATTTGGGAGACAGAAATTTAAGCAAATCCATCTTAGATCTGTAAAAGTTGACAGTTCAGTACAGAATGCTACCGGATTGGGTTCTTTGCCAGCTAACCTCTCATCAATGACTGCTTTGTTTTACAGTCCCTTTGTATAATAATTGACTACTTTGGTGAGTAGTGCTGTAGTTAAAATTTGGCCCTCTATATCACTTCCGTCTAACTGCACAAGCTACATACAGATCATTTTAGGTATTGTGATACAGAGACTATTGAAAGAGTCATGGAGCTGGGAGAGGGAGTAAGGGAGGATACGACAGGAGAGAAACAGTATTGTATTATCTCTTGCTCCGTGGACATGATATGTACTGATATACTTTGCAGTGGACTAGGTAGTTGACATCCATCCAGATAACTTATGCTCAGTTTGCCATTTCAGATAGAGGCTGCACATGCAATGTTCGGGGATTTGTTTATGTTGCCAGCTCAGATTATTTTATTTTTAATGATTTTACATTTTTACACCACACCCCCTAAAGGTAAAGGGACCCCTGACCATTAGGTTTAGTTGCGGACGACTCCGGGGTTGCGGCACTCATCTCGCATGTGGCCAGCATGACAAGCCACTTCTGGCGAACCAGAGCAGCACACAAAAACGCCGTTTACCTTCCCTTACCATTTATCTACTTGCACTTTGTGCTTCCGAACTGGTAGGTTGGCAGGAGCAGGGACCGAGCAACGGGGGCTCACCCGGGTGGCTCTGTGGGTTAAACCACACAGCCTAGGGCTTGCCGATCAGAAGGTCGGCAGTTCGAATCCCCGTGATGGAAGGTCTGGGTTCGAATCCCCACGAACGGGGTGAGCTCCCGTTGCTCGGTCCCAGCTCCTGCCAACCTAGCAGTTCGAAAGCACATCAAAGTGCAAGTAGATAAATAGGTACCGCTACAGCGGGAAGGTAAATGGCGTTTCCGTGTGCTGCTCTGGTTCGCCAGAAGCAGCTTTGTCATGCTGGCCACATGACCTGGAAGTTGTACGCCGGCTCCCTCGGCCAATAACACGAGATGAGTGCCGCAACCCCAGAGTCGGTCACGACTGGACCTAATGGTCAGGGGTCCCTTTACCTTTACCTAAAGGCACCCTGATCTACTTAATTTATAGATGATGACGTTTAAGTGTTATTTTGTATCGTTAATAATGTCTAAGTGTTGTTTTTATCTATTTACCATAGGTGATTATCCATGTGTTTTGACACTTCTCTTTTGGCGGTTTTCTTGAATATTTGGCTCAACTAATGAGTTATTGGGAATTCTTGGGTTCTTTCATGATATGTATGTAGCAAACTCTGATTTCTGCTTCTGATGCACTGTGATTTGGATTCCTTGTGTATTTTTGGAGTAGGTGTATTTCTGTATCTCTCCCCCCCTTTACAATTATGGCCTTGATTTGGACCCCGTGAGGCCATTCCAGTTCTTCTACTTCCATATTACAAAACATTGGTCTGTCTTGAATGATCAAATGCCCAACCTTCCTTGCTTAGCCTGCAAGATAAAATTAAAATGTACCTGGCAGCCTGGCTTCATAAAAAATGAAAATAACATTTTAAATGAAGAGGATTGGCTGATTCATGAGTTGCATTCTGTATTCTCTTAGTGATGAAAGTGGGAAATTCCTGTTGTAACACAGTGATACATTTTGAATATACCTTAAGGACAATGGCTTATGATTCACCATAGCCAAGGTTATTAATTATGCATGTCCACCTCTTCATTTAGGCCGTAAACTCTGCCTGTTATGTAACTTATTCAAGAGTCCCGGAAAGGATTAAATCTACAGTTTGAAAAACAGGGTTATGCAATGTTTTAAAATCTGCGTTCAGTTCACATTAGTTTTCAAATTAATGTTTTCTTCATAATTGTGTTGTGTATGCATATATGTGTTTGGACGTTTTAAGATACCATTCCGTTAAGGAATGTCTGGTATTCAGCTAGTGGACAGCTACCTAGAAGCAAGCAGTATCATAATCTTTGTAAAACATTTAGTGCACTTTAGGGGCATAAAAATTGTTACGGCAGTGAGACAGGATCAGGATTCTTGCTATACCTTTTTCCTCACTGAGATATTTGCTTATAGTACGCTCACATGAAACAAGAACAAAGTGATCTTTCGTCATGGATGACAACTATTCCTTCATTGTGCATGACATTTTGTGTTGGTTTCTGTTTTGTGGGAGGAAAAATCAACGCAGTTTTGGTTGTAAACTTTACTTGAACACAGAACTGATGGGTTGGTAAACTTTTTACTTCATAAGGGCAATACTTCCCTCTTGTTTCCCTTCCAGCAACTATTATTCATACTGTAGTTATTATGCTGCCTCTGCTGTTTAACTCTTATAGCCTAATAGCTGTTGATAGACTTACTGTAATGAGCATGTAAGCCAGTGATCTTGGCCGCATCTTGTTACAGTACATTTTGTAATTTAATTATGTACTGGGTGCTTTTCTATGCTTTCCTGTTTTTTTAAATCAGCAGCCCATCAATTTCACTGTGCTGCCTTGAGTTCTAGTACTAAGCCTCTTGGGCTTGCTGATTGGAAGGTCAGGAGTTTGAATCCGCGTTACGGGTGAGCTCCCATTCCTGTCCCAGTTTCATAGCTGCCAAGTCTCCCGTATTCCCCGGGAAACCCCCGTTTTTCCAGCTGTTCCCAGCCGAAAAAAACGGATTTTTTTGTTTTTCCTCGGTTTATTCTGCCGCGGTGGCCATTTTGGAACTGGGCGGAGCATGCTCAGAAGCGACTTTTGATGCTGCTCTGCCCAGTTCCAAAATGGCTGCAGCGTGACTTCTGGTGCGGTGGCCATTTTGGAACTGGGCAAAGCAGCATCAAAAGTCACTTCTGAGCATGCTCCGCCTAGTTCCAAAATGGCGGCAGCGCTACTTCTGGTTTTCTACTTCCGGTCCGATCCCTTATTTTTCAAGAAGGAACTTGGCAGGTATGCCCAGTTTCTGCCACCCTAGCAGTTCGAAAGCATACCAGTGCAAGTAGGTAGATGGGTACTGCTGTGGCAGGAAGGTAAACGGCGTTTCTGTGCTCTCTGGCTTCCGACTCAGTCATGCTGGCCAGATGACCCAGAAAGCTGTCTGTGGACAAACGCCGGCTCCCTTGGCCTGAAGCAAGATGAGCACCACACCCCAAAGTCACCTTTGAGTGGACTTAACCTCTCCAGGGGTCCTTTACCTTTACTTACCTACCAAGGGACCAAGAGAGAGACACAGACAGAGAGAACACAGTCCAAATCTGTCTCTTCCTTTGCTCTGCTCTGCTCTTGGTGTCAACTCCTTGTTCTCCTTTCTTTTCCTCTTTTCTGAGTCTTCTGGCTAATAAGAATATGGCAGTAAGGGGAGTAGATACCCTGGAGGGCATTCTGGAAGTTCCGGTTATGGTTGGTTTAGGCCGGACTGCTGCTATTAAAACTGTCTACAGCGCTAAGCACTATTTACTCATGCTGTAATGGTGAAAGGATAACACCCCCCCCCCTTAAAGTGGAGTGAGTTTGAGATTGTCCCCATTAGGTTAATGGAGCTCAAATTGTAGTGTTATTGGGGGAGGGGTGGAGTTGGCAACAAGGTAGCAATGCCCACAATAGCATGGGCCCCTCCATATGTACAACCTGGGGCAATTCCTGAAAGAGAGCCCACCTCTAACCATGTTCACTCCCGTAGCCACCTTTTGGCTGCTGCTATACACACTGATTAGATTTTTTTTTAATTGAGCTATCCTATACAGATCCCTAAGGTGATTGGATGGTGCCTTGTATGCCTCCTTCTGGCAACTCCTGCAGCCAAGCTAGTGCCAAATGTATTGCTTTGCTTTCCTTTCCTTTGGATTACATCAGTGAGGTTGAGGAGTGTGTGTGTCTTGTCATCTGGGCAGTGTAGTACCCCCATACACACTGCCCAGGCTTGTGCCCTGTGGAAGTCACTTTGATGCGGCCAACACAGCTGTTTAACTTCACCCTCGGAGGCTCATTCCATTGTCTGAGGCAGGCGGATGCCAACAACAAACAATTCATGCCGGTCCCAGAATCTTTCTACTGGATTGTTGTTGTTTAGTCGTGTCCGACTCTTCGTGACCCTATGGACCAGAGCATGCCAGGCACTCCTGTCTTCCACTGCCTCCCGCAGTTTGGTCAGACTCATGTTGGTAGCTTCGAGAACACTGTCCAACCATCTCGTCCTTTGTCGTCCCCTTCTCCTTGTGCCCTCAATCTTTCCCAACATCAGGGTCTTTTCCAGGGAGTCTTCTCTTCTGATGAGGTGGCCAAAGTATTGGAGCCTCAGCTTCAGGATCTGTCCTTCCAGTGAGCACTCAGGGCTGATTTCCTTCAGAATGGATAGGTTTTATCTACTTGCAGTCCATGGGACTCTCAAGAGTTCTACTGGATACACAGCCAGTTCTGATTGCATCAGTTTACATCTTTGATCGTGCTCAAAACATAGCTGTGAGTAAACATATTTGTTTTGGGCCCTGATTTTTATATTTGACAGAACCAAGTGCTTAATAGAATTGAAATATTCATTTGAATATCCAAGTAGATAAAATATGCTTAAATGTACTAGGCACCACTTATTGCCAGCTTAATGGCAGAAATGCATTTTAGCTGAGTATGGGTTTTTTTTTTAGCAATGTTTCGTGATTGCCACAATTAGTGTTTCAAGACAGAACACACTATGATGCAGTTTATGGGTCTTCTCACTGTTGCAGTTGCGTACAACTTGAACATGTTTTAAATTACCCAAATATTGCAACCCTTGCTCCAAGCCCTTTATCACTTTGGTTGCCCATTTCTGTGCCCTTACCAGCTCTACAATATCCATGCTGAAGCATGGACAAATAACCACATGGCTCAGAATTTAGTTGTGTCTTGTAATTGACTCTGTTTTGCTCATAGTTATTTATGAGGCTCTTTAAAAAAGTAATCTAAATAGAAGCCCAAAGATTGGAATAGAAGAAATTTTATTGAGCAGAACTCAACCTCCTCCTCCTCCTCCTCCTCCTTCCGTTGTGTTTGAAATTATTAAAAGTAATAGGAAATGTGGGTATATGGTATACCTATCTGCTTTGCAGGAATTGGGGCACCTGCTTCCAAGCTGCTTCTTATTCTGGAGAAGTAGGGCAGGTAATAAAAATAAATCAGGTTAATGGGTAAGTCATAACTAAAATATAAATCCTCAGGACAAGCAATCTTCTGGCTACAGCAAGGATAACCATAATATCAACACTGGAGCATTAAGAGCATACTCTTACTAGAATGACGGCACAAAATATAGAGTGAGCATCACAATAAATATGTGACAGCCTGCCTCTGACTTATCTGGGAGTCCTCAAACACAACCGCAATGTGGTATCGGCATGGATAGGAGTGGAGGATTTTTCAGAACTTATTTTGGTGTGCTGGAATTATTATTATTAATTATTAATTTTGTTAGTCGCTTTATTTTGCCCAAGGCCAACCCCAAAAAATTTACATCCAGTCAACCAACTAAACAAATACATATGGCACCGAAGGAAACTCCCATTCTTCCATTAAATCACACTGATCATGTTAATGCTGAGTGTCATTTCCATGGCTTGGATATTCACCTGATGTATTTTTATTACCTGCCCTACTTCTGTGCCCACAACATGGGACAAGCAGAAAACCACTAGGCTCCATGCTTTCTAGTCATGAGACAGGCGTAAGTGTGGACGAGCCCTTAGTTTAATGGCATGCCACAAATTATTATTACAATCATGTGTAGCTCAATATTTTTGTGGGTAGGAACATTTGATCTGATAAGGATATGAGTAAAGGTAAAGGGACCCCTGACCATTAGGTACAGTCGTGACCGACTCTGGGGTTGCAGCGCTCATCTCGGGTTATTGTCCGAGGGAGCCGGTGTACAGCTTCCAGGTAATGTGGCCAGCATGACAAAGCTGCTTCTGGCGAACCAGAGCAGCACACGGAAACGCCATTTACCTTCCCTCTGTAGCGGTACCTATTTATCTACTTGCACTTTGACGTGCTTTTGACGTGCTAGGTTGGCAGGAGCTGGGACCAAGCAACGGGAGCTCACCCCGTCGTGGGGATTCAAACTGCCGACCTTCTGATCGGCAAGCCCTAGGCTCTGTGGTTTAACCCACAGCGCCACCTGCGATATGAGTAACAATGAGTAATTGGACATTTTAAGTTGATTGTTTAGGAAGGAGCAATCTGTACAATGTTCTTTTTGCGTTTGGAAGATTTCCCTATTGCTATGTGTTGGATGGAGGAAATGTTTCTTCCATTGCCACCAATTACAAGCATGTGGATAATGACTCCAGTTGCTATTGGAATTGTGCCAAGAACAACTCTACTATAATTTCACCATCTATTTACTTTCAATCTAAACGGGGCTGTTTTGTTCTTGTGGATATAGTGCATTTCCTTGAGTTTGCCATGAAATGTAAATAACACAGCATGTATAATGAATGCCGGGATTTTTGCATCAGCGGTTGGTTTTTTTGTTGGCCTATCAACTTCAAATGTATCTCTGTCTAAGCTTTTAATTCTTCATATAATTCTGTATGTTTTTATAGTATTCCTTCCATTTTCATTTAAAGCTTTAGAAGCATTCTGAAGTGATAGAGTTGCTCTGTCTTTTCTTTGATATGCAGCTGAATCTGGGAAAGCATGGAAACATAGTAAATGGCAGTTAACACACTGACTGGTGAATATTTTTTGGATTACCTTCTGCTTAAAGTTCCTGGATTTGCTATATATTTTTGTGGAAAAAGTTAAGCAGTGTTGTGTTTAGCATGCAAGCAGAGATTCTGTATGCCTTAAGTGTATTGTTTTTCACAAAGGCCACAACATATCGATTTTTACATCAAAACGGAAGATGGTAACACTAATACATGGGAAAAAAGGTTATGGTGGAACAATAGAGAAAAATGTTCAGTAGGAACTTTTATTTTTATTTGTCATAAAAGTATAAACAATTCCAAGCATGAGTTTTTGACAGAGAAAACAATGTGTTCAAGTAATATTATTGATATGATTTGAAATGCAAAATTATTGATACATTTTCAAATTTGATGTGACTTGAAAGAGGGTCAGTAACTATGCCATGGAGAAATTACTGTACAGTATACTGTATAGTTAGCTTAATTGCAATGACTTTCTTGATTAAAGGCTGGGTCTTTGTAACTAGCAAGCACTTTCCATATTAAACACTGATGAAATGCCAGTGGATATACTGAATGTTGCATAATATGTTCTGTGCTTACAGATGTATGGAGAATTCACTCATTCTTTCAGATCCTCCAGAGCTAGTATATACTGCTAATATTTTTTCTGGACCTCTCAGTTATTGTGGTTTGTTTGAACTCTGATTGTTACAGCTGGGATATCTTTTTCTCCATGCAGTTTGTCTCACTCGAACAGGATATATGCCAAGAATAAAAATGTTTTTATATTTGCATAAGTTAGGATATAAAATTTTAATGTTAATTAGCATTGGTTCGAATTCTTCTTTGAGACAAATTGCAGCATTCTTTCCTTCAAATAGTGCTAAGCAGGTGAATACAAATTGATGATTAAAAATCTCATGAGTTTTAATCAGATGTTTAATTTTTAAAATTTGTTTTATTGTCACTTAAACTTGCTTTTGAATGAAATTTGAATTGAATTGGCAATAGAATTTAGCTCCTAAAACTCAATTTGTGACTTTTATTAAACACAATGAATTATTTCCTGCTTCTCCGCATAATAGTAAAAAAGGGAGATGGTTGACTTGAAATCAAGCATTTATATAGGATGTAATAGATCATGTATTGAACTTAACTGTTCTACAAATTTTGAATATTTATGAGTTGTATGAATTAAAAGCCACGTATGCTTAGGAACATAGGAAGTTGCCTGATACTGAGTCCATATAGCTCAGTACTCTCCATACTGGCTGGCAGTAGCTTTCCAGGGGATCAAGTGGGGACATTCCTAGCCGTACCGGGAGATGTATCACATCAAACATGGAACCTTCTGCATGCAAAGCAGATGCTCTACCACTGAGCTATGGCTCTTTGCCAGTTTGCTTTCCATTTCACAGAAACGTATTTGGCAAGTCATTCCTATGTCACAGCCCTGCATATCTGCATCTGCACTGGATACTGTGATGTACTTAAAAGTCACCCATTAAATCCATTAAATTGTTCCTCTCGCATGCATCAAAAGGGACACATGAAGAGGGTTGTGGCAGTTTTAGCAAGCTGCGGCAGTACTGTGCCTATCAATCGCATCGACTGATTTCACCAGGATTCTTCATCATGTGTAGCATCTCTGTCTATAGCTGTTAATATGTGTGTAGAATCCCTTCTCATGTGCACTAAATGTATGTGGATGGCAATGCATGTGGTTACTAGGCATGTTAATGCATGATCCCATGACCCATCACAATCCTTCCATGCCTGGGTAGTAGCAGTGGTTCTATTCCTGTATCCTAGTGGTTACGTTTGCTTGTACCCCACCTGTATCCTAGAGGTTCATTTTTGAAAGCCTTGTTTATATCACCTTGAGAAGGAGAAGGTAAGAGGAGATGGCACCCAAAATCAGCTGAAATAGGAAGGGCTAGAAATATGCAGACTACTCCCCCAGTAGACTTTGAAACAGGAAATGTGGCTTAAACAGTGGACCAAATGGGAGGAGCTGATGCTCAAGTGTTTAGAACTTAAAATAGACCGTGCATTACGGAAGACTGTGGCTTTCAAATGTCTCCTAGATAGAAATGAATGTCCAGTGTTTGTGAAATGAGTTAAACTCTGCTGTTCCAGGTAACAGCCCTACCACACTTTAGTAAGATAAAATGTAGTTGCTGTCTTGCGCTGCAGAATGCACATATGTGATATTGCCACATCTGCTTTTGCACCCTGATGCATGGGCAGTAAACTGCTTCACGTGCAGCTTACACTAGGACAGGTGCCCATCCTAGTCACAGCGATGCAGACAATTCTGCTATCTCATAACTTTACCACCTTTATTCTGCGGTGCGCTTGACTAGGCTTTGTTCCATGCGAGGTGTAAATTTGCTGTGAAAATAAGCATATATATATTTTTGCAAGCTGCATACTCTCTTTGAAGAGGAAAAAAGACTTCTTTTGAATACAGAGTTTATTCAATGTTTTAGTAAGGCAAGCATCAAGGGGGAAATTGCTAGTAAAGTTTTCAGAGGGATAGCTATCCCGTTAGTCTGCTGTAGCAAAAATAATAAAGTCGTGTGGCATATGAAGGCCAACACATTATTTTGAACGAAGCATTCATAGAATTTTGTCTTTATTCACCACTCACCTGTCCACTTGAACTGGGAAAAGAGTTGCATGGGAGAAGAGTTCTTGTTGCCTTTGTGGGCTCTGTGGTTCCTAACGCTCTTGATAGCTTGATAGCCTGCAGGTCTCCTGTTAACTGACTCCTAAATTGCCCCTTGTGAAGAGCTGTGATGTACTCCCATCTGCTATACTAGACAGCATATCTTGGTCAAGCTACCTTACATTAGAATGCTTTGACAGTTTTCTGTACTAGTCAGAGAGTGGTTCAGTGTGGTATAGCTGCAATTCACTTTTCAAAAGCCAGTGGTATCACTGTATCAGGCTTAAGGAAGCTACAGTGATTCCTTGGGTTATATTGATGCCTTTCCCATTAATGTGAACAGAATGTAAATGAACAGAACGGTTGTTAGTTTTTTGTCTGCTTATGCAGTCTCTGTTTGAGCTGGCTGTTTACTTACTTAGCTTTGCTACTTGATTTATGAAGAGGCAGTGGTATCCTGGCGATTAAAATTTTGAATAGGCTTGTGTTTACTGCATAATTTTTGACACACCGGGTCAACATTCCATCACCGCTTGGCTTCATAAACCACAAGCAATTACACTGCATGTCCTCTTATTTGCCAGCCAGTAATTTAGGATGGTGTTTGGTTCATATCTTCTTAGTTGTGGAAATTGCCGTTGCTTCAGAGGGGAGCATAGCCTGGATTTTTCAAGAATTTCTGCTTGTATCACTGTATTTAAGTGCCTGTAAATTACAGGTGATCAATTGTATGACCTTTAGGGGAAAATTCAATCTGTTCCCCCACCCCGTCCTTTGTAATGCTAGGCAGCAACATCTCTATCCCCCCCCCAGTTGCTTTAAGGTTGATACAGCTACACTAAAGGCTTTTCAGTGTCTTTATTTCACTGTGGATTCATTAAAATTCTGGTTTGACATATGGGGAACTGAGATAACAAAAAGCCCAAGGCCACCCAGTGATTTCTAAGGTTTCCAGCTGAACATTCCATCAACGGGGTGATAACTAGCTCTGGTTACAAAAGTAGGCATGTGTGTGAGATCCTTTCATCTGTTTGTATAGTTCTTCACAAGACTCATTTACAACCCAGGTTGGCTTTTGTAGCCTTGACCTGGCACACTCATTAATATGGGCAATGACAGGCAGCCAATGAGACTGAAACCTCCTCTTCCAGAAAAGTCATGTGCAGTTATCTGTGTTCCTCCCACCAAGTTTATAGGGGATTTTGGGGTATCATGTACAGTGGGATAATACATGGTCACCCGTGCGCTATGCATGCATAGCATTCTTGTCTCTACCAGTGTCATGCAACTGTCCTTGGCCAAAGGATTGGCAAGCTGTGCCAGTAGTGATGGCTGGCGGTACGGCAGCACTGAGATGATTAATTCCTGGCTCCAGCTCACAGGCACCAGCTTGTGTCCTTGTGTTGTAGGGGAACGCCATCAGCAGAGTGCTGGGGCATTCTAGAAAGCATTCAGGTACTTTGGGATTTATAAAAAATGGAATACAGGAATTTAGAAATAGAGGCGTTTGTGGAGTAGGTGGCAAAAATATGAGGCGTCCTCTGTGGCTGGGTCAGTTGTGTGTTTTTGGCAATGCATGTTTATTTCGCAATTCCTTTTAAGGTAAAGCAGTGTGGCTGTCTGGCTGTCTCTTACTCAACTCAAGTAAAATATTGTTCCCTATATATTAGAAACAGGGCTAGGGTCGCTGCACTTGGTTCTCCTTTGTCATGTTTGAAATGTTACTTTGAAATGTTACCTTTCAGAATCACATTTGTGTCCTGCCTTTTCTATAAGAAAATCAAAGTAGTTGATGGTTTCATACTCAGGAGCTTCCTGCCTTTTTAGAATTGAAAGTGAATCAGGGGTTTTCAGACTGATTTCTACTCCCATTGGACTAGAGCAGGGGTAGGCAACCTAAGGCCCGGGGGCCAGATGCGGCCCAAATTGCCTTCTAAATCCGGCCCGCTGAGGGTCCGGGAATCAGCGTGTTTTTACATGAGTGGAAGGTGCCCTTTTATTTAAAATGCATCTTTGGGTTATTTGTGGAGCATAGGAATTTGTACATATTTTCCCCCAAAATATAGTTTGGGCACCCCACATGGTCCGAGGATTAGAGGACCCTTGGAATCCCTTCCAACTCTACAATTCTATGATGAATTCGTAGTCCCTGTACTTGATTTTGTTGCAAAAATCCCAATAACCAGAAAGGAGAACAGGACTGTAATAGAGTGTTGGGGAGTTGGGGTTAAATTGTAGGAAATGCTTGTGTAAGTTCGGCCACTGTTCTTCCTCTTCTTGCTTTTGGGAGGGGATAAACAATTCAGATTGACATTTGTTTCACCTTGCAAAATATCCTGAAGTAATTGTTTGAGTAATACCAGCTTCTAGCCTTCAGCTGGAACTAGCTACCCAGCCATTCTTTCTGAGGCCCATGCTGCTCCTCTGCCTGGATGGACCTTTTTTGTTTTAACAATTGCTTCCTTGAGTAATTATTTTGCTCTGTGTGTGTGCGTGAGAGAGAGAGGGAGAGAATGCCTGTTACAACAGCAAGAGCACATACAGGTTTGTAAGCCTTGGGGAGTAGAAATGACCATTATATCTCCCCCCTCTCCCCATTGCTGTAGAGCGCTTTTCTGCCAATTTACAGAACAAGTGCATGCTCACTTGTGGTTACAGATTGGAGCTGGCAGAATGGTGTGCTGGTGCCCCAGCCACACCCCTCAACTGCTCTGCATATGTTGTGGCAGCGGTTATTTTTGGGGAGATATTTTTTCGATAAGGTTTCATTCCAGTGGCAAAGCTGGGGCGACCCAAAAACCACCCTAGTAATCCCCCAGGCCAGCAGGTTAACAAGGGAGATAAGCATTCTCTGAAGGGCCAACCCAATATTACGGTACTTTAATTGTTATTCTTTAAAATACAGCTGGAAAGAGAACTGTGACTCAGATGGTCGCTAAGGATAGTTTCCAGTTCTTCAGATCAAGCAACCGAATTTTTGCTTTGCCAAATGCCTACAAGATTTGAAAGGAGTGAAGGGAAAAGAAGAAAAGTTTATACTCTCTTAGATATGATTCTGTTTTCTTTGAATAGCACTCATCAAAGGGAGGGAAAGATGGAGAACTGATTTGGGAAGGGAAAAAGGCATTAAGGTTTTCAGTTTTGGCACGCCTGTGGACTTCTCGTTTCTTTCATTTTGATGGTGATTTAGCATTTCAATTTGAAGTTGTAAAAAAACCTCTTAGGCTAACAGACCATTACTCATTGCACTTGCCTTAATGAAAGTACCACTGATGTCTGGAGTGCTTCTTTTGATGTCATTCTGTTTACTACACCTCTTCGTGAGGTAGGAACTATCCTTTTCTGGAAGGTTTACACGAAGATTTCAGAGTGCAACTGTAATGTAGATAATGAAAAATTATTATGCCACAATTATTGAGACATTCACTCTGCAGCTTAATTAAGTTGGAATGAGGCCAATTTAGTTCCATTGACTTCATGCGGTTTGAAGGTATTGAAATCAATGATGCAAATGCTGAGTGCGTAATGTTTGCATAAAGTGAGCGTGTCCTACAACCCATTGAAGCCGGAGTGCTTAGATTTTAAGCCTATTTAATGCTATTTAAATCTAAGCGCTTCAGTTTAGCAGGGTTTTGAATTATGCTACCTGTACGCCCACAATCTGCAGCTACATTTTGTTACGTAAGTTAAGAGCGTCCGGTTCCTTATTGGAAGAAATCTATAAATTGGGCTTGGAAGCCTCAGGCTGGTAGGTTAGGTCAGACTCCATGAACTTCACTATCTTGCCCCCTGAAAGTCAAAAGCACCTCCAATGATGTTGCCTCACCTTGCTTACGATCCGGACCAAATTTTCCTCCAGAGCCTACATAAACTTCAGATGTTTTCAAGGGAGTTGGGCAAAGCTTGATTTAAAGAGGCTTTGTGTCACAGGTGGTGCAAAGATGAAGAACTACAAAAGGGGAGAAGTGTTTTCCCTCCCCTCTATTATTAGAAGTACTGTAGCAATTTCCACCCTGAAGTGGTTTCACACATTTCCTAATTGAATGCTTTGCTTCTTTGTGGGGTGGAGGGGTAAGAGCTAGTCTGAATATGCAATACTACCGTAGGTATAGGGCTTCCTGTGCATGTACTGTATCTATTTACAGTTTAGTGTAGCTTTTCAATCAAGTAAGCTTCCTGTTTCTGTAGACAGGTGACCACTTAAATGTACGAAGCTGTCCTGAATCGGACCAGAGGTCCACTTAATCAGCAAGCAGATGCTTCCTGGAAGGCCATAGCCATAAAGGCAGTGGTCCTCTCCCACTGCTGTTCTCCACTGCTTTGCCTGGAGATAAAGAAACAGCGATCTCAAACTCTTGAGCAGGGCTCCAGGATTTGGAGCTTGTTTCCTAAGTGAAAATCATATACCTAAACCAACAGCATGCCACATTGTGTGGGTTGAAGCTGCAGGATTCCCAGTGTAAGTGCACACCTTGTGGGGGGATCTAGGTCATTTGGTAGTGCCTTGCCCCCTATACCTATATTGCAAACACATTTAAAAATATTTTTAAAAATAGGTTTTACACATTACATTCCTTAATCCACTTGCTGTACCTGCTGCTAAAATAGTATAGGAACTAGGTCCTAGCCTCCATGATTGCTGAATAGCCATAATATTTTCTTTCTTCAGACTCTCTTATTTTTCTAACTCTTAAATACTTGTATGAAACCAGAGGCAATTGAGCACTAGAAGGAAGGTGAGAGACCTTCATGTTAAATGACGATTTAACATTAATCACTCAAGCACACAAACATGCTGATATATATGCACTGAAAAGCAAAGTGCATTTCAGAATACAGAAGCCTTGCATTATCAACAGCGTAACGTCTGTTTTGCCTTCGCTTCTGTCTTCATTAATAGTCTTGGAAGACTGTGAACTGAAGATGAAGAATGAATGCAATGGCACTTCACAAATTAGGTGCATGAAGTGTATCAAGCAGGTGTAGTACATAGGTTATGTATACTCACGGGAACTCCCCCACGCCACCCACCAGGTATATGTAGAATCATTACTGCTTGGGGGGGCGGAGGAACATCATTTGCAACTGCTTCTTCACATTTCTATTGGAAGTATCTACCTTTCTTCTTCAAGTGTATTTGATGTTCTTCCCCAGGTGTCGGCAAGGTTATCTGGCCATGGGCCGGATTGTTCCCACAGACGTCGTCCGTGGGCCGGACGGCCACAGTGTGACGCCGGAAATGGCGTCTGTGCAGAGGCGGTTTTCGGCATCTGGGCATGTGCAGACGCGATTTCCGGCGCTGCTTGGCGAGTCCCTGCGCCGGTTTAGCGCAGCACGTGGGGGACTCACCAAGCTTGCGGCTCGGTTCACGGGTGGCCCGTGGGTTGGATAAATGGCCTTCGTGCGCCGCATCCAGCCCATGGGCTGGAGGTTGCTGATCCCTGTTCTTCCCCCAGGTGCCAGGTGCATTTTGCGACTGGTGCGGGTCCAGTTGAGGCCAAGATGTCTTGTTGCCATGTTTGGTGACTGACATCTCCACCATTTGTCTGGTGCGCAACAATGCCCCGCCATCTATTGCGTGCCCGCTGGCCAGCCAATCTGTGGAGATGTCTTGATGCTATTCTAGATTGTGGTTTTTTTTATGTTTTAGTGTGTTGCTAACTGCTTTGAGATTTTTTTCTTTTAATATATAAGGCGGCATAGAAATGAAATTGATGATGATGATGATGATAATAATAATATTAAATCGCACCGCTAAAAAAGAAAGATGACCAGACAGTCGGTTGTGGCGACCATAACCCAGGTTTTAGGTGCCATTTGGCAATTAGCTTATATATACAGCTAGCATGGTGGTTTGGAGTGGTGGAGAGGGTATTGGTGTTTTACAATATTCACACATAGCCAGAGAAATAGCAAAAGCAATTTTACAAAAGGGGTGTCGTTACCAAAAGCGAATTCTCACCTGGTCATTTTATTGCAGTAAAAGGCAGTGGAGTCTATATGCTTGAAGTGCACTAATTTTACCCAGTACTTCTGTGGGTGTTAATCTGCTCCTTACCAAGTTATTGAGAGCATACTGGGCCTTGTAAAGAGATTCCTCCTCTGCTTACAGCCATGGCTCTGTTGTAGCGCACTTTTGGAAATGACAGTGCTTTCCTCAGCTTTGAGAGCATCACTGTGTGCTTCCCTAAGCCAGTAAGTTGTCTTCTGGCAGCATCCTTTGTTGTTAAATGCCTAGGGCACACCTATGCTGTGCCTACAGCATGTCTCCCCCCCCCCCACCAGCCATCCCAGCTCTAACGCTGGAGTTGACAAGTGTTGGAGGGAGGATCAAATGCTACTGTCTGCCAGCTTGCTTGCTGGCAACTGCCACTTACTCCAAGCAAGGAAGTGAATGATGAGCTGTTCTGCTAGCAGAGGGGCAGGTAGAAGTTAGGCTTGGATCTGCTACTAGTAGATCAATATATGATGTGCAGTAAGTTGACAAAGGGCTTCCAATTCCAGTTGTCTAACAGTAGCAGCAGCAACCCCCGAGTCCTTTTAGGGTAAATTTGTTTCTGTTTTGTTTCCCTCATCTAAGGTAAATGAGATGTAGATTTGTACTAGTTTATGCAGCTCATTTCGGTATGTGGCACAGAAAGCAGTAGGTAATTGGTCCTATCCCTGAACCGCAATGTTGCACCTGGCTCTGGTTGGCAGACTTTGGGTTCTACTATAAAAAAGTGAATCCTTCAAGGTTGAAGTCTTCCTGGTTCTTCACTAGCATAGAGAACAGGGCATGTTGCACAGGTGCGACTGGAATGTCCTCAGGTGAGACTGCCCAAATATCTGCTCCATTCTGGAACTTTCTGGCCAGCAGACAAAGTCGGCAGGTGTTAGAACAGCGTGGAGTCCAGGAAATGAGAGGGCCACAAAGAGACAAGAGTATAAGCAAGCTCAATATTATCTGAAGGGAAATATTCTTTAAATATCACCTCAGTTGCACGTACGGTAATCTAAACCTGCAATAAGCTGTATGGAACGACAGGAGCAAAGTGCTTGCTGAGCAGATAGCTCAAGCTGACTTAGGCAAATCTCCAGGTCTGTTTGTTATTGGAGTGGAAGGGGAGAAATGCTAGATTCAGCTCTTTAGTTTCTTTGGTAGCAGAGCACAACTCCAAAGCACTGTGTGGACCATTTTGCACAATTGCCAATAGTCCGTGTGTCAGCCTGACTCAGAAAAATCTCACTGAGCATCCTTTTGGACACACCAGGGTCCTTCTTCCCCATCCCAGTTAACTGGGTTCTATTGGCAATCCATTTCCTTCATGCTGTCATGCTGCAAAGAGAGAAATGGAAAATCTTTCTTTCAACTTTCCCATCTAACATGCTGCTTAGCAGTGCACCAGACGAGGATGGAAGCACCCATTGGAAATGCAGTTTTCTCCAAGGTTAGCTACAGTGTTAGTGGCCATTGCTGTGCAACTCTCCAGAGAGGGGATAGGCAATCTTCCCCAACTGCTTGACTTCCCTCACCCACAGCTAACTGGAGCTTCTAGCATAAGGCTAGTGGAGCCTTGCTGCATCATGCCAAAGGCTTATCTAGGCTAGCATTCTTCGTTCCCTGGGGCTAAATAGATGCCTGCAGGAAGCTCTTAAGCAGGGCTTGAATGCAATAGCCTTTTCCTACCTGGGATTCCCAGCAACTGATATTCTGAGTGCTGAGAGATATATAGGCTCTGATCCTGAAATTTCCATTTTTTCTTGTGCTTGAAGATGAAGTATTGTACAGTTTGTTTGTTTTTAACTAGGTGAATACTTGCACCTAAAGCACAAGCTGCCTGCTGTGTATGCAAAACTTATGAAATATTACTACACAGTGGAGTTGCAGATACCACAACTTGTAATGGTCTTGGAAAACGCTTTTGGAAAGGGAACCAGTTGTCAGGCCCCACTGCTGTGTGGTACCTTTGGGTGATCAGTCTGCAGAACAGATGTTAGGGAAATGAATCATAGAATCCTAGAGTTGGAAGAGACCACAAGGGTCATCCAGTCCAACCCCCTGCCAAGCAGGAAACACCTTCAAAGCATTCTTGACATATGCCTGTCAAGCCTCTGCTTAAAGACCTCCAAAGAAGAAGACTCCACCACACTCCTTGGTAGCAAATTCCACTGCCGAAAACAGCTCTTACTGTCAGGAAGTTCTTCCTAATGTTTTGGTGGAATCTTCTTTCTTGTAGTTTGAATCCATTGCTCCGTTGATCTAGATGCTATACTCCCATTGATGCAGCCCAGAATTGCATTGGCTTTTTTAGCTGCTGCACCACACTGTTGACTGATGTCAAATTTGTGGTCTACCAAGACTCCTAGATCCTTTTCACATGTACTGCTCTCAAGACAGGTGTCTCCCATCCTGTATTTGTGCCTTTCATTTATTTTTTTTTGCCCAAGTGTAGTACTTTACATTTTTCCTTGTTAAAATTCATCTTGTTTGCTTTGGCCCAGTTGTCTAATCTATTAAGGTCATTTTGAAGTGTGATCCTGTCCTTTGGGGTATTAGCCACCCCTCCCAATTTGGTGTCATCTGCAAACGTGCTCAGGATGCCTTCAAGCCCATCATCCAAGTCATTGATAAAGATGTTGAATAAGACTGGGCCCAAGACAGAACCCTGTGGCACCCCACTAGCAATAAAATGCTTTTTTACAGTCTTCTCACAGCTGATAGCAAATGTTTGGTGGAAGGAAAAGTTGGAAAAGTGAAAGCAAAGACTGATCCTTTTTTGTAGTGGGAATGCATTATCACCAATTGCTTATTTGTTTTGTTTTTTTAACTACTGAAGAAGGAAAAAAGCCAATGAAATGATAATCTCCTTTCCTGTCTCCTTGATAGTAGTACAGAACATCTCTTCTTACATAAAAATACTACATAGAGCATCCTAGGGTATTGTGTGGAGGTACCTCCAGCAGCCACCTTGCTAAATCATAGCAGGTCTTCGATATTTTCAGTTCCCAGACAGGTAACTGCCTGGGATCCATGTGCCTGCTGCCTTGAGTTTCATGATGGAATAAAGTATATAAATGTAAGAAAATAAGTTAAAATAAAATAAATAGCCCAGACCATATCACTGCCCACAATCAGTAGTCTTCATTTCCCCCCAGACCCATGGCTGCCTGGTAGCCCAAATGTGCATTTGTGGAATTGCATCTTAATTTTTCACTATGAATTTTTATTGTGACAAGTGATTCTGCCAATGTGACCCATTTTAGCTCAGGCATTTACTGTATTTCTTTTTTTTTACTTCAGACTCAACAACTGAAGTCCATCTTTTCAGAGTAGCCTCATGTTGGAAAATGGGGCTGGGGAAGATTGATTCAAAATGGTTTTAGTTAACTGTGTTGCATTGCATATTTTAGCTACTGTGAGTAAGATCCTGTGAAATTAAGCACTGCCAGTATTTGATTATGTGTTCAACTTTCTGCATTTGAAACCAGTACGACTTCAAAGTGCAGGAGGTTGGCTGGGTGTGTATTTGCTTTATGGAGAAGGAAGATCATGAAAGATGTATTCAGTGAGTGGTCAACCATCAATCATGTCTTCCTTGTCAGTTTCCTCCAAAATGGGAATTGTATCTATGGCAAAAGAAGTCCTTTTAAATGGATAACACACTGGATGTGAAAAGAGCTGGTTGCTATAGAGCAACTGTGCTCTGAAGCTCTGATTAAGGCGTACAGTAGCTCTTTGTTAGAGCTAGTTGCCAAGCCAAGCCAAGCCAATTCTTTTGCTGTTGAGAAAGCAGGCTGAATCATGTGACTTCTTATTGATTTTGAGTGAACAATTTTCCACTTTTTTGTTTTATTTTTTCAGGGGGAAAAATCCCACCTTGGTTTCCCCCCTCTCCTTTAATGCTTTACTGACAACATCTGTTGTTCAAACGTCTACTTACATTTCTAGGGGTTAAATGCTATCTCGCAAGCGAGCAATATAATTCCTTATTCTGCAGCTGGCTGAGAAAACGTTGGTGGCACAAACTGCAGCTGTTTGCAGAAAGTTTCTCTCTGACAATTGGCTTAAATGAAAGGGAGAGCCTGGGGGAATTGTTGGAGCAGACTTTTGCTCCGCAGTGGTTGTTACAAGCCTCCAGGTCTTGGGGAACTTTAAGGATAGATAAAAGTTAGAACACCCTCCTTTCTTCTTCTCCTTCACAAAGCAAGACCCTGGGTTGAACTTGTCAGTGTAGAAGAGATGCTCACACATAGGAGGAGTGCATTTTTATTTTAGTTTTTTAACTTTTCAGAGACTTCCATTTTGCTTTGTTGCATAAGTTCTGTTTGGTACTGAATGTTTTGCTGAGACTGAGGTTTAGGTAAGTGGGCATTGTACTTTGGTACAGTACAACTTTGACTGTGATGAACTGTTGGTGGGCAATAGTCAATAATATAGCTTAGCTCGTTGAGTTCACTACCACAGTGCAAGAGATTTAATGAGCTCATGACAAAACCCTGTCTTCTGCAGTGGTTGGGGTGAAGAAATGCTTGTACAGTAGGAGACTTGGTGCACTAGACATTTTCTGTTTTCTAAAGATGAACTTATTGGGACCTAGCACAACTATACTCACGGTAACTGATTCCAGGGATGCAACACACTTTCTTGGACAGGAAGCATCTGTTTAGAACCTAGAAGTATTTAATAATATTTAGCAATTACATTCTGCCGTGTGTGTGTGTACATGTGCGAGTGTGCTTGAAGGGGGGGGGGGCAGGCCTTTCTCTTGTTTTAATTTCTATCTCTGCAAAAGGTCATTTGAAATCCACCATATATTCCCCAAACACTTTAATTATTTAGACAGAGGTCCTTGAAGCCTGAATGGTATGAATTTGAAAAATAATAATCTGTAAATTACACCACATGATAGAGTAAGAGTGGTAATTTTGGTTAAAAGTGCCAGAGTAAGACCTGGGAGACCTGGGTTCAAATCCACACTTGACCCCACTGACCTTGGGCCAGTTACTCTCTTTTTACCTAACCTACTTAAACAGGGTTGTTGGGAAGATGGAATGGGGTGAACCATGTATGCCATGGGTAGGGAAACTAAGGCCTGGGGGCCGGATCCAGCCTCAGTAGCCTTCTAAATCTGGCCCGTGGACGTGTTTTTACATGAGTAGAATGTGTCCTTTTATTTATAATGCATCTCTGGGTTATTTGTGGGGCGTAGGAATTCGTTCATCCCCCCTCCCCCAATATAGCCCAGCCCCTGACAAGGTCTGAGGGACAGTGGACCCTGCTGAAAAAGTTTTGAGCTCCTTGAAGAAATGGTGGAATATACATACAATAATATACAGTTTGCATGCCATACAGAACCATGGAATTTTGGAGCTTGTAGGGATCTTGGGAGTTCATCTAGTTCAGGCATCCCCAAACTTCGGCCCTCCAGATGTTTCGGACTACAATTCCCATCATCCCTGACCACTGGTCCTCTTAGCTAGGGATCATGGAAGTTGTAGGCAAAAACATATGGAGGACTGCAGTTTGGGGATGCCAGATCTAGTTCATCCTTTTGCTCAGTGCAGGATCTTCTAAGCTCTGCTTCCATGGAAGAAGAACCCAGCATCTTCCAATATTATCTGTTTGGCTGTCAAGCAGCTTGTATTTTAGGAAGTTTCTGTCAGCTTTTAGCCAAAATCTGCTTCTTTACAATTTCCATCCATTCATTCCAGCTCTGCCCTCTCAAGCAACAGAGAATAAGCCTGCTGCTTCTTTTGTGCACTGGCCCTTCAGGTATTTGAAGACCACCCCACTTCTTAGTTTTCATCAATATTTTTATTTTATTTATCTGTTAGTACTGGCCTTTAAGCTTGACTGCTTTTAACATAATTTGGAATCGCCCCATTTCAATTCCCCTAAAACCCATTATTTCTTTGCATTATTTGTTATACCCATTTGTCACAGTACAGGTGATTTCTAGAAAACAGAATCCAGTGGGCATGAAGAGAAATTATGTGAATTCAGCTGGTGCAAGAATATAAAATTATCTAACATACTACATGTTCTGTATAATGGAAAATTACAAATAACCCTGTTTCATTTTCATTTTTCAATTTATTTTTTTACATTCATGCTTTTATTGTGGTGGCTGTGACTCATAGCATATCTAGCTTGACATTGACCTATCCACTTTCACTGATTTCAGGCATCATTGACTACTGTTGAATCCAATTCTAGTGGTCACACAAGTGCAAACCCATTTAGAGTGTCAATTTGGCAGTGAGTGGCTGAGATAAGCCTTTAGCAAGGTGTATTGATTTCTTGTTCCGATCTTGTCACCTGTGTCTTGCACCTGCTGTGTTGTCAACACCATTCAGTTTTTTAAGGTTTGTGCCTGAAAGAGCTGGGCTGCTTGCTACTGCTGTTTGTGTTGTTCAGGATGTCATTCTATGGACAGTTCCTTTGGCAATGCACCCGCCACTGATCTTGGACCTGTGGAGCAGGACACCCTCCGAATAAAGGAAGTTGGTGGCCTATTCATAAATTCATTCAGGCCTGTAGCCATTCTTTTTGCTACCCTTATGAAATTGTGTGGAACAGGATTTGATTACATGCTGTACTAGAGACAAGACCTTGTTGTGGTCACTGCCCTGTGTTGTGTGTGTATTGGATTAATGTGATTATTGAAAAAAATGAGTCTTTTTCTTTGGGGGGGGGGAAACTAATTCTATGTAGTGTTTAGACCTCCCCAAACAAAGACTGTGAACATATCAGTTCAACTTTTAAAGATTCATAAGGATGATGCTTGCTTTTTGTTTGTTCATATTATTTAATGGATTTATTATCAGCCTTTCAACTTTTAAAGAAATAATTACGATTTAATCCCTGCTTGTTTTGAGACTGTACGGCATGCAGTAAATCGCTTCACAAGTTTGCAGTGACACTTTTCTTCTTAATCAGGGGCAATATTGTGCTGAATTTTCATGTACTGGGAGATGCCTGTTTGTGTGTGAAAGCTTCTTGTTCTTTCATTTCATTTGTAAGCCCCATGGCTTATCTCTACTAGATTGTTAAAATAAGCAGGACCACAAAGAAAGCATAATGAGCTGGAGGAGGCACAACTTGGAGTGATGTGATAAATACTCAATTCCCATAGCTTCTGTAGCACAGAATGACATTCAGGCATTTGGAAAGATTTCTAAAAATGGTGAGGAGCGATTTGAACACAACATGTTGTTTTATAATTTCAGCAGAAAGCTAGAGGCTTGCTAACTGTTGTTCACTGTGGTTTTAGAACCTGTATGTGGGTGACTATTACCGGTATCAGTAGAAATACTGCTCAACTTTGGAAATGCTTTCGTTTCATTAAGATCTTGGGTACCACTCATTCTTCAGGGGTGAATGGTGGAATATCAGGGAGAATCTTGTCTCTTGTCTAGGACAAACAAACACTGATGCCTTAATATGTCCTCTTGGCCTTCATTTGTGGACAGAGTATAGTATGTTTACTCATGTAATTCCCAAAAGGGGATAAGTTAACAAGGGAAATGAGTTCAGTTAACCTGATAAGCCTGAGAGAGCTGGAGTAGCATAGTGTAAGTAAGCAATGATCTTAGTCCCATCCTGTACTTGGTTCACCCATTAACCATTATCTCTTTAATCCAAAGAACTATACAGTATGTCATTCAATCTAGCATCCATACCAATACCAGAAAGGGTATTAATGGAGCAAATATGTATGGCTGCTTTCACACTTCACATAATGAAAATGCATTTGAACCGCTGTCTTATTATTTGTGCCATGAATGACTGCAATAGACTACAGAAGAAGAAAAAATTAGGTGTATACCATAGTTTTTCAGACTTTTTAGACATGCAGCATTTCGCAACACAGTAATTCAGTTTTACTAGCAAAGCGGAGGTTAAACTAACCCCTTTCCAGCCCTGGAAGGAGTGTGGGGATTGTTCGTGCGACACACCTACACACTGCAGCCGACAAACTAACATGTCACGACACACAGTTTGGAAAGCTCTGCCGCATATATAAGATGCTTGAGTGAAAGGGTGGGTGGGTGGGGAGAAACATTGCAGCTGTGATATAGCTAGATTCCCGTATCAGACTGTCTCACATGACTTACTCATAAACAAGTTAAAGAAATGTGAAGTACCAGAAGACACCTGTGTAACTGGCTTATGCGTCTCCAAAGAGTTCCTTCATTGTGATTTTAAAAACCAACCAACTTGAGGGTCCTCTTTAGGCTTACTATCCTATGTTGGGTCCCTCAGGGACTATTTGCTAGCATTCCATCTCTGGCACAGAGGCGGTACTAGTGCTTCCTGAATGTGATTTAAGATTATAGGGTAGGTTAAAAATGGGAGTAAATGGGAGGTTAACTGAAGGATTGCCAATTCCACTTGGAACTGCCTGAACATTAGGATCTTCCTCTGGATTTCCTTGCCTTTAAGGTGAGGCAGGTCACTAGTAATAAGTGGATAGGATCTTTTAAACTGTGGCTACCTGGCTCTAGGATGCTGCCCCCCCCCCAAATCTTTATGGAGTCTGTTGAAGACATTTTTGTTTGCTTAGACTTTTTGTATCTCCTGCTTTGTTCTTGATCTCTGCTTGTTTTTAATATTGAACATGCTAAACTTGTGCCCTTCTTATTGTTGTTTTTTTAATGTTTTCCATGTTGTTGGTTTTTCTTAAAACAAACAAACCCCTGAGCACTTTGTAATCTGGGAGCCTCTTTGGAGATTGGAGTGGGATACAACATACTCAAATTAAATTCAACAAATATTACTGCTGTAAAACAACCTTATGATTATGATTATTAAAAATATCAAATCAGACTCACCTTCTGAAACAGCTTTCTGTGCAAGCCCATGGTGTAGGCTTTTGCATGTGTTTCTTTACAGTGTACTTTAGATTACATGGAGTTTGTACCTTTATTATAAACCAGCACTGCTCTTATAAATGGTTGTAGTTGCAGTTGCAATTTCCCTTCCCAAAGAGAATTAGATTTTCTGCTTTATTTTGGGACTGCTTCAAGTTAAAAAACAAACAAACAAACCCACCAAAACAACTTTGCTGAGCTTTGTATGTTCCCAGTCATATCTCTCACAAGATGGCTTTAAAAAAGACTTTTAATTAAAATCCCATTGCAGAGTTCCTTAGATCAATGTTCCTAATTCATCAAGAGTTCAGCACGGAAAGTGACTGACAGCTCCGATCTGATTACTGTTTGGTTTATTGTATTTAAGGAGTTGTCTGTCAGAAGAGCAAAGTGCTGTAATGAGTGTCTGCATCAAACTGCCATGGACTTACTAGCATTCTTTCTCATAGTCTTGTAGATTGAGTGTTGAATCGGAATCCGGGACAGTTATATGTGGGCTTGGGAATGCTAGTATTGTGCTCTGCAGCTGTGCTTCTCAAACTTTCTGATGTGGGCTGGGCCAATTCCTCCCCCTGCCCCATGTGCCAGGGACTGGTACTGTGTTTGGTCCCTCAAGCATCCCACCCAATCTGGGTTGTGGTGGAGTCACTGTGAACTGGCAGCTCATTGGCCAGCGCTGGTTTGCAGGCCAACACTTTGAGTAGCTCTGTCCTGCAGGCCTGTGCAATTTGCTTCTGCTCTGCTGCCTTTATTATATGTTACTTAGTAGTGGGCTGTGATTTGGAAATGAAAGGCTTGTGGGCAACTCCATATATTTATATCACATGAATTTATTTTTGGATAAATTGGTGGTACCAAACCTGTGGACTCAGGAGCAAAGTTTATGTATGGACTATAAATTCATCTGAATTCCCTCTTCCATTGGTCCTTCGTTGTTGTATCTATGGTTAAGAGTAGAGAGAACAAAAGCTACATTCCTGTGCATGCTTTGTTGGGAGAAAGACCCACTGAAAGTGAGACTTGCTTCTGATGCGTAGACGTGTTTAGGATTGCCCTGTAAGTCACTTTTATACAGTAGTCTTAAGTATGGTAATGAGTTTTTTTTTTAAAAAAAGACAGATGGCCTGTCATTTCATTTAAAAAAAACTAGTGAAAAACAGTATCTAGTTTTTAAACATAAATAAAATAAGCAGTCAGCAGAGAGAGACTGTATTACTCTCCCCTTTCAAGTGCTTTGTGAAATAAATTTGGCATACAGTGGTCTGTATTGTGCCTCCAAGCACAGAATTTCTGAACTGTTAGATCAGGGTTTCCCAAACTTGGGTCTCCAGCAGCTTTTGGACTACAATTCCCATCATCCTTGACCACTGGTCCAGCTATCTAGGGATGATAGGAGCTGTAGTCCAAAAACTGCTGGAGACCCAAGTATGGGAAACCTTGCATTAGGTTATATCCAGTGCTCTTGTTCACTTCTTCCAGAAGTGACAGAACACTTACTTTTATTTTTTGTGATTTTTTTTAAGAATAACATTGCTTATGTTTTTTCTTTTCTTTTAATGCTGTATTTTTATATTAGGTTTCTTTATTTCCAATGGGAGAAAAAGATAATGTCTTTAATACTAAAAATAATTACTTCTAATGATTTTAATTGCAGCAGAAGTACAATGTGCACATGTAAACTATGTGCAAAGTTTACATGGTTTGTATCAGCGGTGGCTAACCTGTGGCCCCCCCCCGATGATGTGGGACTACAGCTCCCATCGGCCATTCTAGCTGGGGCTGATGGGAGTTGATGGAGGGTCATTGGTTAAAGATTATTGGTTTACAATATGAATTGCTGAAGTATGTGGGAAATTGGGGCTGCGACCCTTCTATACACAGTAGGCCTATAGAAATAAGTACCTGTGGGACTTACTATGTTTGTATAGAATTGCATGGTAGATCAGTTATCAGTTTTATTTTTATGATGGTTCTATTGCAGCCTTTAAATCTCCCACCCCACAGCTCCTCTAATATAGTGCTGATGTCTCCGATCTCCCCCTTCTCTTCTCCAACACTTTTAGGCTGTTTCTTGCAAATGTCTGTGTTCTGAAATTTGCAGCAAAATGTGTGTAAACAAGGAAGTGAGTCAGCTGAAAAATGCATCTGTAGCAATTTGTGTGTCTCCTATACATGTCCCAAGAAGAGTGGTTGTTATTTTCTTTTTTCATAAAGAAAGATAGTCCCATTTTAAATGTTAATTTAGAGCTGTGTTGGCAAGGCCACACTTCTCATGAAATTCTGTGAGATTATAAGAGAAAGAAAGAGAACAACTAGAGGAAAATGCTGATGCAGCTATATATATATATATGAAACACTGTTAACGATATGAAGATGAATGCTGTCAAAAGCTGTCCATTATATGGTTTTTAATCTACTGGGTATTCCTTTTCGAAGAGCAAACTCATGCATCTTGTTTGTTCTTTAATTTCTCCTTGGATATTCTATTAAATAAAGTTGAATCTGTTTAATTGGGTGGAACAACTGTTTATTATGGGTTCTATCTCGCGTAGCAAGCCAGTATGAACTGATTATTCTACATTGAGTATTCTATATCTCAATGTAAACTGCCAGGTTGAGACTTAATAGACAGAAGACAGAAGTGTTTCTGGTCAACAGGGCTGCTAATCCTTAGATTAGGTGGCACACTCTTTTGGATCGATTTACGGTACATTCCTTCTCAAGGTTCATAGGTTCATAGCTTTAGAGTGCTCCTGGATTCTGCTCTACACATAAGCAGTTGGGATGTGTTAGCTGTGGCTAGGGATGCTCCAATATTATTTTACTTATGGTCCACTGAGTACAAATAAAAAAGTAGCAGATTATAGAATGCATAACAAGGTGGAAAGAGAAATAGCAACATTTAGAAATCTTGTAACTTGCCTAGTAAGAGCTCTTCAATAAAATGAGCAACAGAGGAATGCTCTTGCGCAGCTTAGGTTGACACACCAACAGCATCTGTTCCTGAGAAAGTGTGTGTGGACAAAAAGAAAACTCTTTAGGTTTTTAAAAGCTCCTATTTTCTCCTCTTTGCATCCTATCTGCTCCATTCACGCCCTTGCTAGGGCACGTATCAAATGTTACAACTGTTTTGACCAGGCATCCCCAAACTGCGGCCCTCCAGATGTTTTGGCCTACAACTCCCATGATCCCTAGCTAGCAGGACCAGTGGTCGGGGAAGATGGGAATTGTAGTCCAAAACATCTGGAGGTCCGAAGTTTGGGGATGCCTGGTTTTGACTGATTGAGTTCCTGTGCTGCTTTCCATTGAAGTGTATCCCAAAGTGGTTTACAAAACAATAAATAACAGTAATAAATGTGACAATAGAACATCACACTTGCAGATAAGAATATCACAATTACAATATAATGCCTTGGCCATTAAGAGTTGTATAATATTGAGAAATACACAATAAAACAACTATGTTGTTGTTTAGTCGTTTAGTCGTGTCCGACTCTTCGTGACCCCATGGACCATAGCACGCCAGGCACTCCTGTCTTGCACTGCCTCCCGCAGTTTGGTCAAACTCATGTTCGTAGCTTCGAGAACACTGTCCAACCATCTTGTCCTCTGTCGTCCCCTTCTCATAGTGCCCTCAATCTTTCCCAACATCAGGGTCTTTTCCAAGGATTCTTCTCTTCTCATGAGGTGGCCAAAGTATTGGAGCCTCAGCTTCACGATCTGTCCTTCCAGTGAGCACTCAGGGCTGATTTCCTTAAGAATGGATAGGTTTGATCTTCTTGCAGTCCATGGGACTCTCAAGAGTCTCCTCCAGCACCATAATTCAAAAGCATCAATTCTTCGGCGATCAGCCTTCTTTATGGTCCAGCTATAAGTAATTATAAGTAATTATAATATTCAAAACAGCAGCTCATATATGATCCTGCTTATCCACTCACGTTTGTCAGAAGGTCTGGCCTGCATCTCATTGCCATCAGTGCTGTGGCTAGTGGAAGAGAGCCTTCTCTTCTATGGTGTTGAGCTTCTGGAACCTCCTTTCAGATCGGTCCTTTAATTAAAGACATTAGGCACAGGACAGATGTTCTTGTTTTGGAGTACTTGTGACGACCAGCTCTTAAATGCTTCCATTCTTCTCCTTCCTCAGTGCTTGTTGACAATTTAAACTTAAGATGCCATGTAACTTGTTTTTCATAGTTAACATTTTGGACGGCGGTTTTAATTTTTATTGCTCTTCGTCACTTTGAGAATCATGATACAAGTTGGGGAAGTAAGATGTACATTAAAAAAATATGTAAACAATGAATAAATAATACAGGACCAGCTTATACATTTAGCATTCTTTCTTTCTTTATGATCCTGTGTTCCGTTGCAAAGTTTCAGAGGGTAGGACAATCCATAGTCCTTGAATGAGCCCCTCTTGGAGGAACACATGGGAGCAGGTGCTGTTTACTCAATCCATAATTGCTTTGTGATCATTTTTTCTTTCTTTTTTTAAAAAAAGAAAAATTGTGATACCTACAGGTAAAGGTAAAGGGGACCCCTGACCATTAGGTCCAGTCACGGATGACTCTGGGGTTGTGGCGCTCATCTCGCTTTACTGGTTGAGGGAGCCAGCGTACAGCTTCCGGGTCATGTTGCCAGCATGACTAAGCCGCTTCTGGTGAACCAGAGCAGCGCACGGAAATGCCGTTTACCTTCCCGCCGAAGCAGTACCTATTTATCTACTTGTACTTCGTGCTTTTGAACTGCTAGGTTGGCATGAGCAGGCACCAAGCAATGGGAGCTCACCCTGTCGTGGGGATTTGAACCACCGACCTTCTGATCGGCAAGCCCTAGGCTCTGTGGTTTAACCTACAGTGCCACCCACATCCCTATGATACCTGCAGTTACACAGGTTAAATTCCAGAGGGGCTTCTTATACACAGATAGTGATTTCAGCTATGCCAACAGAATAATACTGAACTTACTTTTTTTTTTTTTTAAAAAAAATTCTAATTAGCTGCTGGGTTTCTTTTGGCAGTATTCTTGATGCTAAATACTTGATGTTTCCCTCCCTCTAGCATTCTACAACTATGATGCCAGGGGCCCAGATGAGCTGTCTTTACAAATAGGAGACACCGTCCACATATTGGAGACACATGAAGGCAAGTGGAACAAATGTTTCTTTCTTAACCATTATTCTTCCTGTCATGATTGTCAGCGATTGGGTTTCATGTGCCTGCGTGTTTTAGCAGATGAGTTCTATTTTGAAACCTAATGAAATATTGAAGTATTTAAATGGGCACAGAATTAACAGTTACTGCACATTAAACGAGCAGGCTTGTGTTGTGATAGCTGAAGAATAACCTTTCTAATATGCAAATTTTTCTTTTTGTCTCCCTCCCGTCACCCCCCCAAAAAACCCCCACAAAGATTGATATTTGTGCAGCTTAATTTGTATGGATCTCTGGTAGCATCTGTTGAGCGGTTAGAATGGTAAGATATCCCTAAGAAACCCTTAGACTTCAGATAATATACAAGGTCCTTTTAATCTAGAATGCTGAAATATAAAAGATACTTATCTTCTAAATTGTAAGTCTCTGCTGTGTGGTCTGTCCTAAAAAACACCCAATATTTTATTTACATCCTTTTCATAATGAAGTAAATGATGATGATGATGATGTATTGAATTTATACACTGCGCTATACTCCCTGGTTTCAGGGCAGTGTACAGAATAAAATAAAAATATAAAACCACAAAATCCATAATCAAAATAAAAACAACAACAACCCAATAACACTCCTCACCCCACAAAAAACCCCCCAAATTTTAAAAAGGGCATATGATTCAATCAAATCAACCAAAGGCATGGTTAAAACAGAACATTTTTGCTGAGCGCCTAAAGGTGCATAATGAAGATGCCAGGCAAACTTCCTGGGGAGAGAATTCCACAGACAGGGAGCCACTGCAGCGAGGGCCCGTTCTCGTGTTGCCATCCTCTGGACCTCTCGAGAAGGAGGCACATGAAGAAGGGCCTCAGAAGATGACCTCAGGATCTGGGTAGGTTCATATGGAAGGAGGCGGTCCTTGAGGTATTGCGGTCCTGAGCTGTTCAAGGCTTTATAGGTCAAAACCAGCACTTTGAATTGGGCCCGGAAACTTAATTGGTAGCCAGTGCAGTCTGACCAAGATCACTTAATATGCTCAAGCCGTCTTGCTTTGGTGAGCAACCTGGCCACTGAATTCTGCACTAGCTGATGTTTCTGAACCGTATAATGCATTGCAGTCATCTAACCTTGAGGTTACCAGAGCATAGACAACAGTACTTAGGCTATCCCTGTCCAGATAGGGGCATAGCTGAGCCACCAACCGAAGCTGATGGAAGGCACTCCACGCCACTGAGGCCACCTGAGCCTGGAGTGACAGCAAAGGATCCAGGAGTACCCCCAAGCTACGAACCTGCTCCTTCAGAGGAAGTGTAACCCCATCAAGAGCAGGCAATCTCCCACCCATCCGGTCTAGCGAACCACCCACTAACAGTGCCTCAGTCTTATCTGGATTGAGCTTCAGTATGTTGGCTCTCATCCAGTCCATTACCAAGGCAAGACACTGGTCCAGCACTTCCACTGCCACACCTGCAGATGTAAAGGAGAAATAGAGCTGAGTGATGTCAGCATACTGCTGACAATGTACTCCAAACCTTTGGATAACCCCACCCAGTGGTTTCATGTAGATGTTAAACAACATAGGGATAGGATTGAGCCCTGTGGAACGCCACATTGAAGGCTCCACGGGGCTGAAAAGCATTCCGCAAGCAACACCCCCTGGGAACGACCATCCAAGTAGGACTGGAATCACCACAAAGCGGTGCCACACACTCCTAGTTTGGACAGTCGCTCGAGAAGGATGCCATGGTCGATGGTATCGAAAGTCGCTGAGAGGTCGAGAAGAATCAACAGGGACATGTTTCCCTCGTCTCTCTCTCTCTCTCTTGACTGATATCATTATACATTGTGACCAAAGCAGTTGCTGTGCCAAAACTGGGCCTAAATCCTGATTGAAATGGATCCAGAAAATCAGTTTCTTCCAAAAACTCCTGGATTTGATCTGCGACCATTTGCTCTAGAACAGGCACCCCCAAACTGCGGCTCTCCAGATGTTTTGGCCTACAACTCCCGTGATCCCTAGCTAACAGGACCAGTGGTTAGGGATGATGGGAACTGTAGTCCAAAACATCTGGAGGGCCGAAGTTTGGGGATGCCTTCTCTAGAACCTTGCTCAGGAAAGGGAGATTAGGAACTGGCCAGTAGTTAATTACGTTTTCCGAATCCAGGGAACATTTCTTAAGGAGTAGATTTAAAGCAGTATTAGTTTTTATATACAGCTATATGTGTATAATCGCCTTTCCCCCCAAATATTTGAAGGTTGTCTTTGACCTATATAATCCTTTATTAATATTTATTTTGTATTTATATCACACCTTTCCCCCCAATATGCTTAAGACAGGATTCTTGCTGTTTTATCCCCACAGAAGTCTGTGAGGTAAGTTAGGCTGAGAGTGATTGGCCCAAGGCAACTCAGTAAGCTTCATAGCAGACCAGTTTTGAACCAAGTCTCCACAGTCCTTGTCTGACATTTGAACAACTAAAGTAAGAATTGACTGTGTTTATTTCTATCTACCGTTCAGCATTCCTTGTCTGACTTTATATTTGATCTGCTTTCAATCCCCTAGATGTAAATAGTAAACACCGCAGCTGCTTAACAGTTGCAGGTGCATACGTTTTATTGATTCGCTCCCCTCCCCTCCCCCCGCCCTTGCTCCCTGCCTGCTCCTTTCAGGACTGAGACCTTATTTTCTTTCTCATCAATATGTATGTTTGCTTCTTCTTCCTCTAGCTTTTTTCCTCTGACCTTTTCAGATACAAATGAAGGATGCAGTTGCGCTGTTCCAAGTGACACTTTACAACCCTAGAAAGACTACTTGCATAAAATGCACAGTAAGGGGTCTCTACCACACTTGATAGTGAAAGGCATGCTCTCCCTCCCACATTTGTTTTATGTGATTTTCAAAAGTCAGGCTTAGCTGTTGAATGCTGCCTCATGGCAATGACCTATGCAAATAGAGAAGCAGCATAAAATCAACTATTTACGTATAGTCTTCATTCAGACTTAATGTCTATCTGTGGCTTTTCATTAACTGTGAAAGTGGACCTGAGAAGAGCCACGCCAGAGATTTTCTAAACTGACCACAGTTGGCTGTTGCACCTGAAGGCAGCAAACACTGGCTTGCTTAAAACATAGATTGCTCTTATACCAGAACTTCAAACTATGATTTGATGTTTAAATGAAGAGATAGGGACCCTATGTGACAAGTAACCCTGTGTTTGTTTGTCTGGGAAAGGTATCCTTGGTGGGCCAAGTATTGCTAGAAGAAAGGCAACAAGACCTCCTTTGCTAAAAACAAGCTCTCTTGCAGCTCAATATCTACCTTTTCTTCTTAGTTACCCTCAGTGCAGAGCAGCTCTCAGTTCCAACAGCTAGACCAGGCATCCCCAAACTGCAGCCCTCCAGATGTTTTGGCCTACAACTCCCATGATTCCTAGCTAAGAGGACCAGTGGTCAGGGATGATGGGAATTGTAGTCCAAAACATCTGGAGGGCCGAAGTTTGGGGATGCCTGAGCTAGACAGATGCTTATAAACCTACTTTATAGAGCCAGTGTGGTGTAGTGGTTAAGAGCGGTAGACTCGTAACCTGGGGAACCGGGTTGTGACACCGCTCCCCCACATGCAGCTTCTGGGTGACCTTGGGCTAGTCACACTTCTCTGATGTCTCTCAGCTTCACTCACCTCACAGAGTGTTTGTTGTGGGGGAGGAAGGGAGAGGAGAATGTTAGCTGCTTTGAGACTCCTTAGGGTAGTGATAAAACGGGATATCAAATCCAAACTCTTCTTCTTCTACTACTTTTGATGAACTTCACCCGGCAGCACTTTCTACACCTTTATGTGCCTTATAACACAGATAGAGCGGATAAACTTGTTTGTCTGATTAGCATCACAGATAGCAACTGAAACAAATATATTTGCTGATGACTAGATGGGTATTTAAGTTAGCAGATTTTATCAAGTTGGTTTTTTGTGTGGGTGTTTTTTTTTGGTATTGCCTACAGCAGTGCAAATGTTCCTTCTCCAAAGCACTTGGGAGTGAAGGTGCCATAAGCAACTCTCCCCCTTCTTCATCTAGCTTTACAAATCTTCCCCACTGACAACCCCATTGTAGTATAATTATTAAAGCATCTCTCACATTTGTGGAGGCAGGATGCCATTGCAGGGAAACAAAGAGGTAATTTCTCATTCACTCCCCCCCCCCCCCGATCCACAACACATCTGCAAGCGGTCAGCATTATGTGCTTTTATTGCTACCAAGCCCATTCTGGTTTAGTGTGACTGTTTAATAATAATAATAATAATAATAATAATAATAATAATAATAATAAAACACCCATCACACATTCATTCACAAAGAGTGATAGTGCTGTGCCAAACAGATTGGGAGGAATCTTCCATACAAACTGTAACCAATTCAGTACAAAACTGGCAAGCAAACCTTTATTGCAAACTGCTCTGCCTGTCATTCTCAGTAAATATGGGTCCTTACCCCCACCCACTGATCCTCTGGAGAGGCCACAGACAAATTTTACAACAAAGATTATAAAAATGACTACTCTTGTTTCATTATGTATCTACACCGCTAATTTCTTCCCATTAAAACCATGCTTTTGTGCAGGCTATGTAGAGGGAATGCCTGCCTCATCTAATTATCCACAAATACCTGAGAAAGGATACGGGATATTTTCTTTCCTGCCCACCAGGCTGTTTCACAGTCAAAAGGACTGCAGGATAAAAAGCAGGGTGGGGGAGGCAGAGGCAACTCCCACCACCCTGATGGCAGCATCACTGGTCATGGATGATGGGAGCTGTAGTCCAACAAAGATCTGAAGACACAGGGGTGGGAAAGGCTGCCCTGTAGGGTTGAAATAATTTTTGTATCGCACCCATTCCCAGAAGAGCCAATATATACACGATTGTATATAAAGCCTTAAACAGTGCAGGACCTCAATACCTCAAGCACTGCCTCTCTCCATATGAACTGACCCGGATCTTGTGATCATCCTCTGAGGCCCTTCTTCGTGTGCCTCCTCCAGAGAGTGGCATCATGAGAATGGGCCTTCTCTGCAGTGGTTTCCCATTTGTGGAATGCTCTCCCCAGGGAGGTTCAGTTGGCACCTTCATTATACACTTTTAGGCACCAGGCAAAAGCATTCCTCTTTAAACAGGCCTTGGGCTAATGGACATCCAATGCCCTTTTACATGTGTTGTGGAAGGGAGGGTTATTGGTTTATTTGTCCTTATTTTTATTATGTACTTTTGGTTTTTTAAAAAATATATTGTAATTTTATGTTGTGAACTGCCCTGAGATCTACAGGTCTAGGGCAGCATACAGATTTATGTAGAAGTAGTAGTAGCAGCAGCAGCAGCTAGATTAAGCACACAAAATGGCTAATGGTGGTGGTTTATTGGTTTTTCTAAATCACAGGACTGGAAACATGAACATCTGTGCATATCTGCCACACACATTGTACTACTCACACAAACACACCACTTCCATGAGCAGCAAATATTTAAGCTTCCTTCAGAAATGTCTACACCATGTGCATGGTAGAGTCTTGCATGCAGCAACATGGCATATCCATGCTCTATTCACTGGGATTGGCCACCAATCACCCTCAGAAGGAACAAGGCAGATAAAAGACATTTTTAAATGCATAAACACTAGTGGCTGGATGTTTCAAGCTGTTTTTAGTGCTATTAATCAGACCACTACATACATACATACAGAATCCAAATAGGGTCAGGTGAAAAGCATTATTTTACACTTCTGGTAGATGGTGGGTATTGCAATGCTGCTTATATAAATATATGATACGGCCATATGTAGGACTGTATACAGTATTCTGGTTAATCTGTGGTTATACCAGGTTTAACTACCTGACTTTTAGAAAACATCTGAATACTGTTTAGGGAAGTTTTTAATGTTTGAGGTTTTATTGTGTCTTTAATATTCTATTGGGAGCCACCCAGAGTGGCTGGGGAAACCCAGGCAGATGGGTGGGGTATAAATAACAAATTATATTATTATAATAATGTGTTTTTTGTGTGGCTTCCTTTGAAGTTTTTTTTGGATGTGTCAACTAGTGCAGAATGCAGCAGCCTGGATGTTTGTTGGGTCAAAGCCTTTGTGCCATTTTACTCCAGTTCTGCACCATGGGCACTGGCTGTTTATTCACTACTGAGCCAAGTTCAGAGTGTTGGTACTGGCATTTGAGCCACTAAACTACTTGGGACCAAGCATTCAAGTTCACTGTTATAAAAGAGGAAGACGCCGTTTGTGGATTGAAAAACTGACATGCTAATTGCACCACGGGTGGCTATTATGGTTGCTTTGCTTGTGCATACTACTTTTGAAGGACCGGTTATGTGGGATTGATGCCATTTATTAATTGTAATATATCTGTACTTTACATGAAGATGTGTGTGGATTGTGGGTGTATGTTGTCAACCAATTAGTTTATAAAAGTTTATTAAGAAATCTTTTCTTCTAGGTTGGTACAGAGGTTATACTTTAAGGAAAAAATCCAAAAAAGTAAGTATTTCGTTTCCATAGTAGCAAATTCCTATATTTTTTTTGTCGGGTGGTTTAGGTTTTTTCATAGTAACTACTTAAGATATTCTATTTCCTTTCGAAACTTTTTACTGAAAGGTAAATCAGAAAAAAGTTTGTAGATAATGCTGTTAACTCCAGCTCCATGCTTTTGTTAAAATAATGGGTTGCTCCTAAATAGAATTTGCTTTTTGAAAAATGATAAGTAAGCTTTGTGATATTTTCTGTCTTTTCACTACAAAAATGGGTGGTGGTTAACCTTCACACATACTTAGTTATTTTGTTTATAGAAATAGGTTGGTAAGAGGAAAAGTTTATAACTTGCTGGTTGTGAATTTTAATTTTAATAAATATTAGAATTGAGTTTCAATAGCTTCTCTTTCAGGAAACTCCATAGGTATTAAATGTAACTGGACAGTTTATAGGAATCCTGTCAGCTGAACTCACCTTGTTGGCTGACCTAGGTGGTAATTTCTGTATGCCAGGGTTGTTGTTGTTTTTTTAAATTGATAGTTTGACACACAGAACACAGATGTGGTTGGATATTTTCTGAAACGAACTCTAGAGCATGTGGATTGCAATACCCATTTTCAGATTCTTGCAGACTACATGTGACAATCCCAACACACTCAGTTGCAATTATTTGCTTGTATCATAAATGGCTTAAATATCAACTGTCTGGTTCTATTTCTCATAGATAGTCCCCTCAAAGGAATTAAGCAGGATATTAGATTCACTATAGGGTTGTACTGAAAACAATTGTATCCTGTTCTCAGTCCCTTGGACTCAAGATCCAAGGAGCTGTTTAAAAAATGTGTGCAGAACTGTTTTGCATGGTTCTGTGCATCTTTCCTTTCCAGATCTCCCTAATAATAATTCAGCCATGTAACTGTCTAAAGTGAAGTGCATTGACTACTTTTTCTCACTGGCAGGGTTCAGTTATAACAATAAACCATGGCTTATCAATACAGAGGCTGATTTAGGAGAGTGTGACCGATTCGGTTGCACTGGGTGCAGAGCCTTGGGGACGCTGCAGGGGGCATTTTACTCCATTTTACTTCTATTACAGTAGTACCTCAGTTTAAGAACAGTCCGGTTTAAAAACAATTTGGTTTACAAACCCCACAAAACCAGAAATAGTGTCTTGGTTTGAGAACTTTACCTTGGTCTAAGAACAGAATCCGAACTGTAGAAAGGCACCGGCGGCGGGAGGCCTCATTAGGGAAAGCGTGCCTCGGTTTAAGAATGGCTTTGGTTTAAGAACGGACTTCCGGAATGGATTAAGTTCGTAAACTGAGGTACTACTGTATTTAAAATGGTGCATGAGCGGTGGGGTAGCAGGCATTGAATTTTGGCATCACACAGGCCTCTGTGGTCCTCTAATGAGAATATCAGAACCTATTGGTATAGATTTCAGTTAATGATAGTTCAGCATTCTGTCCTAACCTCAAGCTGTTGTTAATTGAAATGCCCCATGATTTAAGACAGGTTTGTTTCAAGTAACTATGATTATGATTAATTCAGTTAGTTGGGTTCACGTACAATGTTAACCTCTAGTTAGTGAACCTCTAAAGTGAAAGCAAATACTTCTGAATTCCTCCTCCCCCTGGTTTGCCCAGGCTTGTTCTTATAATTATAAATCATGTTTCAGGGATGTATAACTATGTAATATTTAAAGAAATGTAATTCTGAACTTTATTGGTCATTCAGAACCCCCTCCCCCAGCAATAATATATTTATTTTTCTTGTTTAAGGGCATATTTCCCTCCTCCTATATACAGCTTAAGGAAGCAATAGTTGAAGGAAAAGGGTAAGTTACAAAATTAACAGATGAAAATATTTTCATAATGGCTTCTTTGCACATTAGATAAATAAATGACGATGCACAGGAAACAAAAAAAAATTTCTTCCATTAGCACCTTAGAGACCAACTAAGTTTGTCATTGGTATGGTTGGTCTCTAAGGTGCTAATGAAAGAAGAATTTTTTTAAAAAAATTTTTTTATTTTGTTTCGATTACGCCAGACCAACACGGCAACCTACCTGTAACGATGCACAGAAATTAAATCTAAGATTTCTTCTTTCAAAGATTAGGGTGGGGGCAAAGGAGCAAGTAGAGAATGGACAATCACACTTCTTTGTGGTCTAGGGTTTATGTGAATCAGTACAGTAGCAGTGGTTTTGAGATAACTAATTGAATGATAACGGCCAGTTTACCCAGTAACTCTTGAAACCCATCTTGAGTTCATTTCAATGTTTGAGAGGATTTATGACATTTTTTATGTTTACAAGGAGAGTCTCGCTGATGTGAGAAGAGTATTTTCAAAGCAATATTTTTCTAGCTTCAGCTGTTATCTGCTTGTTACTTTTTCTGCCAGTTCTGTGTGAAATAGCAGGGTTCCATGGGCTTGTAGACTGTAGCACAGTGGACTTCCTCTTAAGTGGCTGACTGAAAAGACCAGCCAAGCACATGGACCTTGTCCTGATAGTCACAGGAAGTGTTGGTGAGAGCTTAAGGAGAGAGAGAATACTTGGGATTGTGACAGGAAAATGTAGATTGGAGATAAATCCTGGGGACTGCAGGAGAGGCTAAAAGCTGTTGCTTGTGCTGCCATCCCAAGATTCTGGACACATGTGTCTGTCAAAGCAGCTGGCATCTACTTTTGACTGAGATGGCATATGGTACATACTGTGTCTTTGATTTAAAACTTTATACTCCAATCCAGTTGTTCTGAAAGGAACACAGAACTATAGAACAGGAAACTCCCTACGTAAACCAGGGCAACAACAACAACAAAGCAGATATATAATATCATATAGGTGAAAAATGGGGCACATGGTAGATAATTGAGGTGGTTCAGTCTATCCCAGCACCCTAATAAAGGCTGAAATCAGTGTTGAAAGTTTGCATTATGAGAATAATAACATCTGTGTTAACATGGAGTGGAATTAAACCCCCTCCGGTAAGATTTACTCTTTGGGTCCTGTGGACCCACAAGTTGCTTTGTAGTGTGCCTATTAGGGTGATGACTTTTTCATTTTTTTTCTCAAAAATTATTTCCTGTAGCACAAATGGATGAACTTTTTCCTATTAATGACTAAAATGAGGTATATTCTATTGAAATATTAAAAAAGGTTACGCACATACCGTTTTTAATTTTTGTGTGTGCCGTTTTATCATTTCATAAAATTGTATTAACAATTCTATATATATTCCGTATCAAATTTGGACACAACACCACATTCCACAATGGGGAGTGTTCTTAGCAACATAGGGTATACAGATGTCACACCTCAAATGTCACACCTGCGCAAGGTAAAAGCCCCTTTTTGGGACCTCAAAACTCAGCCAGCAGACCCTGCTGGGCATTCTGAGAAAAGAACCTACAGGAGAGGTAGCAAAACATTGTCCTCTAGCGGCGTCTATACTGTTACTGCAGCTAAAAAAAGCTTCCTTGTGTGTTTGATGACCCTATATAACGTTGTATATATGTGACTCTAAAGCTTGGGTTCAATTTTATATCTGCTTACAGTGACTTCAAAAATGGTCAAAAAACTGATGAATATTTTTTTTAAAATCATTTTGTGCATGAAGTTTTTTTTAAATCAAATCTCTTTGAAAGTAAGATTTTATCTAATCTTTAATGAAAGCTCATCAAATTATGATACAGGGAAATGAGGTTGTAAAAAAAGTCATCACCCTAGTGCCTATGTGTGCATTTGCTTGGAATGTACAAGATTAAAATAAAACACACACGAAAATAGACTTCAGTGCTTCTGCAGTAGTATAAGCACAAAAATAGCATTTTGCCTATTTGTTAAGTTCCAAGTTACTTTATGCATCTGATTTTGAGAAGTTGCTGGACCTCAGCTAGTTTAGATGTTTAGTAGTTTCCATGGGGTCCCTTCTAGCTCTGATTCCATGATTTCAATAGGGAATACACCAGACCCCAATACTTTAGTACAGAGGTAGCTAATGTGTTGCCCTTGGGCTAGATTCCCACCTCTGGTCATCCCTGACCATTGACCATGCTGTCTGGGGCTGATGGGAATCTGGAGGACTCCTGGCTAAGTAATTTATATTAAAATAAAAATATAAAAATAAAAAGGGAAGGGGCTGTGATAAAATACTGCAGGACAGCTCACTCCATAATTATTGAGGGCTGTATGGAGTAGGAAGTGGTTCAGGTTTGCCTAAGATAAGTTTTACAGATGATTTAAACAGCCATTGGGGTCCACAGAAATCCTATTAGCTGGCAAGGGTTAAAAGAAACCAACAAGCAAAAAGTATAAGATCTACCCCCCCCCCCAAGCTTTGCCAGATACAAGCCTGAATGTAAGATAACTATTCTTCTGTGCCTGGTTTATTTTTATGCCTTTTTAAATATGTAAATTATGAAAGCGCTAATCATTTGATTACTGCATAATGACACCTTCCTGACTGATTGCATAGCTCCTTCAGTAAGCACCATACTTTAGACATACTGTGTAGTATGGTAGTTGTACAGTACTCAGATGATGCGTTATTTAAATGTAGTAATTTAGAGGCACAAACACTGAGGACTTGCAAAATAGCTTTTCTTGTCCTTGAAACTAGCAGTGTTTGGGTTTGAACAGAATCCCTTGTAATGACAGGTGATGTGCAGTTGGTGGGTTTTTGTGTGTGTGCTTATGAATACCAAATACGGTACTTACACTCTCAAGCGTGTACCCATTTTATAATGTTGGAAATGATTTTTTTTTAGAAAGTTGTGATTATGAGTTTTTAAACGGAAAAGAATTGGATAGGTTGTGTAGAACAGCACCATTCAGCGTTAGTATCTAACAACTGATGTAATTAGAATGCAGCTACATTTCCCCTCCTTTTTTTCTTCTTCTTCCATATGAATGACATGCTATGTTGGCTTGCTTCTTAGACAACATGAAACTGTTATACCCAGCGAACTACCGCTCATTCAGGAGGTTACCACCACGCTACGGGAATGGTCTACAATATGGCGGCAGCTCTATATTGTAAGTATAGAAGGTTTCCTAAGAGAATTCATTTTTGAGGGTCCTGTACCTTTGGTCCTTGAAAAAGCCTATAGCTCCGTTCACAAAATCAGCCAAGGTACATACACCAGTTAAAAATATTCCAATGGCCATGGTGTCAGTAGCTCAAGGGTATATACTAGCAGTGGGGAACCTCTGGCCTGTGGATCAAATTTGGCTCGCTGGCCAGATTGACACTCCTTTTATATGCAGGCTTTGCATGTTAAAGCTCCCAGGTTCCATTCTCACCATCTTGTTTTGAAAAAGAAACTTGAGCAGCTGTCTCGAGTGGAGTTGGAGTCAACCATTCTAGAATGGATGGATCAGTAGGTTTGATATATGGTATATGGCAACCTCATATGTCTCTATATGAACAAAAAGGCCATTCTCCTTCTTCCCCCATTCCTTCTAGAAATTTGGGTTGCCAGATTGCTTATAATTTTCATTTTGTTACTGATTCACACGTGCATTTGGCTGGGCACACCTGCATGCATTTAACGTGTGTGTGTATATAATATTGTTCCTGCGTATTTCCTTGTGGTACTGCAAATGAAAACCCAAATGTAAGGGACTGAGAAAATTCACTTTTGTATAGGTCTGGTTTAAGAAACAAGCAGACCTACAGTAGTTATAAATTCCAGCCTCTGAGTATTCTTGCTCCTACTAATGCTGAATTCAAGAGCTGAGTGCTGACAACTTTGTATTCAAAACTGAGCCCTCCCATGAATGAAAGGGAGGTTCAAGGGTATTGGGGGGAAACTTTGTGGTAAGCAGAAATGCATAAAACTTTAACCCGCTCCCCAAAGTGGGAAAGCCCCTTCCCAAATTATATCTGAGGGCTATACCTGCATGCTGCCTTCAAGCTGTTGTAGGAACTTGGCAGCATATGGGGCAGAGTGCGGGTGCAGAAACTCTTCTTCAGCCTCATGGTCTTTCCTCAGTCTGGTAAGCTCTTAAATTGCGGATTCCCAGCACCTTTTCTGGGCTTGGAGGCTAGGCACAGAAAGCTCAAAATGCCTTGCAAGGCGGGACAGTTTACCTGCATTGCAAGGCTGCAGGAGGCTGAGAGGCAGGTCCAATAGCATTCTCACCCCTGAGGATAAAAACAGAATACTGAATCGATATTTGTTTATTGTTATTTTTAAAATCCAACTCCAGCACTTTTGCTGCTGTACCACTTTGGCTGTTGTACTTCATTATGAAGAAGACCAATAACAGAACCAAATGCATACTGTTTTCCTCTTTTACAGCAAGATAACAGAGAAATGTTCCTTAGTGTAAGGAACATGATATATGATCTTATTGAATGGAGGTCACAGATACTCTCTGGAACCCTACCCCAGGATGAGCTCAAGGAACTTAAAAAGAAAGTCACTGCCAAAATTGACTACGGAAACAGGTTTGTGATGTTTGAAATGCACAGCCTTTTCTTTTTTTCTTTTTGTACATAGAAACTGTTGCATTGTGGAGTACTCCCGTTCATTGTTCTAGTCTACCAGTCATGCTCCCCCCCCCCCGATAATCCATTTCATTTTGCCTTGCCTTGGGCTTTCTGCCCCTGACAGACAGACATGGCATTCTGTGACCACCGTTCATGTGCAGTCTTAATGAGGTAATTTTTTGGGGGGTGGCTTCTTAGTTTCCCCCCTATAAATATTTTTTTCAGCTTCAGTAAACCTTAGGGTTTCCCCAAGCTGACTTTTTGTTTCTCCATAACCCTGTTTTGGCTATGTAATGGTCGTAACCCAGCACCTGAATTCCTTATTAGTACCTTCCAACTCTTCAATTCTGTGATTAGGACTGTATTATTAATTAGCCATTACATATTCTTCCTTGGCTGTAAGAATGTAAGATGCTGAAGGTAAAGGCAGACATGATATAAAAAGATGATTTGCAGTCCCCTATCCATAACTGGCTTCTCTTGCAAATGTGAAAAGAACCTGAGAGGAAATGTGTGCTGAGATTAAACACAATGAGGCCATTTCCAACTCAGTCCTACTAAGGTATAAATGTTATGTTGGTCTTCACCCTTGGAAGTTCTTTTAATCTTAGAATTGAGAGAATCTGAACTTTAAGGTGAAGACAGATGCAATGTTTTTGATATGATGGGATTGGTTTGAACACTCGGTGCTCTGAAAAGAAATGTCTTGAAATGGAACAAATCTGAGTTCAGACCACTTCCAGTCTGTTGAAAATTTCATGTCTGTTCTCATTCTTACTTTTTTTAGAAGAAAGCTTCCAGTCCTCCGTATTAGAGATGTATGTTTCACGTTACTTACTGTCCAAATAAATTGCTATGTAAACCTCTGTTTACCAAGGGGCTGAGATTTGGCTTGCAAATTTGTTCCAAGGCAGCAAAAGCTAAAACATCAGTCAATCCCCCCCCCAACAAATAGGAATTGGGACAAAAAAGTTTTGCCAGAAATTGGATCTGTTATACAGTGGTACCTCGACTTACAAACGACTCAACAGCTGAATTTTTCGACTTACAAATGGGGGTAATGGCCGCACGCTTACGAATGTCTCGACATCCGGGGGGGAAAACTGCGGCGGGTTTAGATAGTGATTTTTCGACTTACGAATTTTTAGATAGGGTTGCTTCGACTTACAAATTTTTCAGTTTCCAATGCATTCCTATGGGAAATCGTGTTTCCAATGACGTTTTTCGACTTACAAATTTTTCGACTTAACGAAGGTGCCTTCGGAACGGATTAAATTCGTAAGTCGAGGCACCACTGTATAATTATAAACATTGTAAGTATTTTGCCAAATTTGTTATGAGAGTGAATTTTAACATCAGGTTTTGTGTGAAACATACTGTTTTTGAGGGCTCCTTCATTGGGACTTACTAACTTAAATTAAGAGAAACAGCCACGTCATTTTCAATATATGCTTTCTGTAGTGAATGTTTGTAAAAAATACTATCTAAGAAGATGAGGCCTTCTTTTGCATTCAAATTGTTAAGTGAAGGCTGTTTGCAGCATTTGAAGCTGGAGATGTACTGCTGATTTTGTAACTTTTGTGCTAAAGCTTACTAACTTTTCACCAATTAATTGATTCCAATTCCAATTGCAGTAACAAATATTTGTGTCAGGGGGTTCCCTCAGGGTCCGCGAGAGGAGGTGGGGATCGGAATACAGGGAGCCTCGGCCCCTGCTCTCCAGCAGCACCTTTTCTAGCCGGGAGAGCAGTCAAATCTCCAGTGGGGAGGAGAGGGAGGTGGTCGGCACCACAGAGAGAGGGGTCCAGGAAGCTGGGTTGGAGTCCTCGCACCACTTCAGCCAAGGGAGAGAGATACTACTTCCGTCACCCCAGTTGCGCAGAGGCGTCAAACGCAAAGAGGGGAGGCGGAGGCTGGGGGTGCCCAAGTTCTTATGCTGGGGTAGAAACCGGAAGGGGCCACTCCTAGATTCTGCGAGTGACTGAGCTGGACATGAACTTGTAGCTCTGCACTGTACATAGTATGCACAATAAACCTGTAAAAATTCAGGTCGGTTTTTGGCTTTGTTGCTCGTGAGCAACTACTCACCATCGTGACAATTTGGGTAAGGTGGCTCAGATAGATTACTTAAACATTTGAAGACTGGCTACAAATGATTTGCAACCCTCCTAACATTATTATATCATACAAAATTTAAAGTCCAAGATATGATTTGTAACCAATTAACCACATGTTGTCAATTTTATTTGTTGGCTATTTCATTTTTTACATTTGGCAAAGGAACTGTCCAAATGCTAAATTGGACATTATAGGACTTCTTGTATTGTACAATAAGCCTGCAACTTAAGCAGAAATTATGTTCCGGTGATTGTGCCCAAAGCCAAGATTACATTGAGTCTAAACACATTGGGCTCAATGACAGGTAGGATTGCCAAAGTCATTTTTCCCAGAACCCCACCCAAGTGGGGTTTTCCTCCCCCTTTTTATTTTTTTGATTTTTTTTTGCCATGCACATAAAGCTGAATACACACAAGTAAAATAACATAAGTTGTGGGTTTGCTGTGTCTTTATTCATTGGTGTTTCGATAGACGATTAAACGATTGCAATTTTGTATTTAGAATTGGAAGAGAACTGTGCTTGGATGGTTGAGTACAATATTTACCATAAAAGAACAAACACAATTTTTGTATCAGTGTAGCTATGTATTGTGTTTTCCCCTCAGTGAAACAAAAATGACTACTTGAGATCAGATAGCTCAATACATGAAACTTTCTTTGCCGGTTTCTCAGTAAATGTCTGATGCACTTAATCGAGAACCAACTTTTTTCATGACATATTGTAAAAACAGCACTTTAGCTTTGTTTGTGAAATATTTATAGAGGATACAATTGGTTTTGGGGTTGTAAAATAAGTACTGCTGACTGGCTATTGGAGGGATTCTGCATCCTTATTGTTAAGGGTGCCTCAAACAATTAGCAGCTTTTGATAGCACCTTTTCGCTCATCAGTTATGTGAAGTGATAATTTAATGAAAGTCTTAAGACCATTATATGGAAAGTCAGAGAAGTTCTGTTTCTTTGAACTCCATTGGGGAGCCATTGCATTTTAGAAGGGTTTTTTTCTCTTTTGTTATTAGTTGCACTTACTTCTTGGTAATTTGTGAAGTGATTAAGTAGCTGCATGTTGGAAACTTTTAAAATTGATCTCCTGTTACCTAGAGTCCAGTTAGAGGTTTTGACTCCCGATGGAAGGAGAGCTACAACCTAATTCTGTTTTCTCTTGGAAGTTCTGAGGCAGAACTTTTATTTTTCTTAATATGTTCCTTTCCCCTACCCTGTTCTCTCAGTACATCAGAAGTAGCTAACTTCATTTAGGCTTTACCAAAGACGTATGTCGTGGATCTGGAAAAGTCCTTGAATTCACCGTCTGCTTCTGTAAATGGCTGGGTTCTGATCTTGGTTTAAACCGGGGAATTTATGAATCCTCCTGCAGCTTTGTCTAAAAAGCAGAGTACTTGAAAGCACCAAACTGCTTAATTGTGTCTAGTTCAGATGAATAAGAAAATGCAGTTGATTCACTTGCTGTTGTTTTCCTTTTCATACAGAATTCTTGATTTAGACCTAGTGGTAAGGGACGAAGATGGCAATATATTGGATCCTGAGCAAACCAGCACCATCAGCCTTTTCAGAGCTCATGAAATAGCTTCCAAGCAAGTGGAGGAAAGACTGCTGGAAGAAAAAGTAATAAAACATAATGCATACTAGTATACATTATGAAATGTGTAAATGGTGTTCAGGACTAGCAATGACATTTAGATTGTGAATGGCTTTCAAGATTATGTTTTCGAAAATGGCATTGCGCATTTCTCCAATTACAGCCTTTGCTACAGTCCTGAAAGAACATAAGCAGCTTTTTAGTTGACACCGTAGCTTTTAGCATTTGATTTTGTAGATCATAGATTTAAAACCTCCAAGGGTTTAATTAGTCACTAGTCTGCTCACCTGGGGCAGGATAAAATTGGTGAATTGAACCTTCCCTTGCCACTTTATCAGCCTTGCAGTGCTATGCTGCCTACCTCTCTGAATCTTTTAGATCTGGGAGACTACTGTTTCTAATGAGAAGAGAGAAGGTTTGCAGCAACCACATAGCATGTGGTACTTGCCTGCATGGATGTCTTGGTTGTAAATGACCAAGAAAGGCAGCTCTTCCACCCCTGAAATTGTCCTTCCTTCTCTTACCCCCCTGACAGTTTCTAGCCTAGTTGCATGCTGCCTATGACACATGAAAGATGCATGGAGTGAGAGTGGAGAGGGAACAGATTAGTGAGCTAAGAACAAGAGCCAAATGCACAAATATTTGCAAGGCTGGATTTATACATATGTTTGTATCGTGGTGGGTCAGCTTGTTTCTTAGTTCTCACAGAGTACTCAGTAAGTTCTTTAAAAATTCTCTCCTGTTTCAGTCTCAAAAGCAGAATCTTGACATTAGTAGGCAAGCCAAGTTTGCTGCGACACCTTCATTTGCCTTGTTTGTAAACCTGAAAAACGTTGTCTGCAAAATCGGAGAAGATGCTGAAGTCCTTATGTCTCTGTATGATCCTTTAGAATCCAAGTTCATCAGGTCAGTGCTGTACGGGAATGTTTTGTTTGCTTTGTTAACCGTTATATTTTAGTTTAGAGACTGCCTGATGCCAAAGGCACAGGACTAGTCATATACATTCTTTACTTTTTTCTTTTTCTTTTTCTTTTTTAAAAAAACTTTACTTGTGAATGGCAGGGAAATGCATCTTCCTGAAGATACAGTGGCACCTCGCAAGATGAGTAGCTCGCGCAACAAAAAACTCGCAAGACGAAATGTTTTGCGATGTTTTTGGTGACTTGCAAGACGAAGTTTTCTATGGCCATGCTTCGCAAGACAAATTTTTTCGGCTGTTTTTTTCCCCCGCGGCAAACTGCGCTTCGCAAGACAAAATTATCGCAAGACGAAGCGACTCGCGGAACGAATTACTTTTGTCTTGCGAGGCACCACTGTATATTAAAAAGGTGATAGTAAAGAATTTGAGTGCCCATGATATACATTCATCACACTGCTCTCCTCTGAGCCACACAAAACACTCCTATTGCAGTCCTCTCAGAGAGGATGTAGCATTTATCTCTTCAATCCTTTAAAGTGGGAATTATAGTGATGAACATCACAAATGCCTGTTGAGGATAGCAAAGATGAAGGCTGCAAAGCAAACAGCACATTTACAAGTATAAATGGGCCTAGTGCTCGCATTTTGACAAGCATCTGGAAAAACGGCACCGTGAATTGATACAGAAAATCTAAACCTTGAACTTCAGAAGCCTATTTAAATTCTTCCAGCTTTCAGATAACATGCCCTTTTTGTAATTCGGGGGGGGGGGGGATATCCATCAGGATTCTCCTTACTCTCCCAGAGCACATTTCTTCTGCAGCCCAAATGGAACTTAAAATGAAACAAATCTGTGTATTCCTAGTTCCTGTTATTGCTTAAATGTGTGTGTTTGTGTATGTTACACATCTACAAAACACTGTTGCCTAACAGAAGCAATATTGGCTGAGTAGAATCTCTGTATGCTTGTTAAAATGCATGTTTTAATGTGTCACAATGTGACATATTTAGCTTTTGCTTGTAAAAATGTGATGTAGTTGGTAAACTGATATGTTTATTTACACAGTGAGAATTATCTGGTGAGGTGGTCGAGTTCTGGGCTCCCAAAAGACATAGATAGATTACATAATCTCCGCGCAGTGTTCACGGTAAGTTTGCAACTTTTGCGGTATTCTATTGCTTCAATAGTTTGTGAGGCAACAGGAAATCTCCAGCAGGGGAGGGCCATCGCTTCGTGACAGAGCACTGCTAAAGGGATCTGGTTCAACCTCTGGTTCAACCCCTGGCATTTCTAGGGCGGGGAAAGACTGGAGAGCTGCTTGGCTGCTAGTGAAGGCAATACTGAGCTAGATCAGCCAACAGTCTGATCTGGTGTAGTGCCGTTTCCCATGCTCCTGCCAAAGTCTCCTTTGGCCCCATTGCACACCTGCCTCAGGTTGGTGCAGAAATGGGCATTGTTTGCCTTCTAGCTTCTGCCTTCAAGGACTGGAGCTGGGTTGGGAACCCTGTTCATGCGTTCCTTTCTTCCAGAGCATAGATATATACAGGAAGGAGCAGAGCTGTGCTTTAGCCCTACCGTGCCCTCCGGCCTCTCTCAGACTCTTTCCAGGCGACACCCCTCATTAGCACTTCTCTGTACAGGTGGTTTTACTTAGCTATAAAATGTCCTTGAGCACTAATGCTTGCCTCTATGGAGGATAGAGAAGTGTGAGTGCAGAAACCTCTGGCTTTTGAATCACTTGAATGTAGCCTACAGGCTGGGTGGTATAGCATCCAAAACTGGTTTGACGTCCATATTGTGATATTGGTTTAATAGTTTTTGACCTGGCAATATATCGCGAATCATGATGTGTATGTGTGTACTATATAAAAATCACAATGTGGGAAAAACCGTGAAGCCAGTCAATGATTCTACATAGCTCCATCCTTATTTCAGATATTGTGATATATCAGTAAATTGTGATGTTCAGCTGGTGATATATCACGATGTTGAAAACCAGATGTCACCTACCCTAGTACAAAGGTCAGCCTCTGTTGTTCCACCCACTTTCTCCTGTGCTCACTGTTGGCATAGGGTACTGAGAATTATGCCCTGAGGGGATTTAGTTCTTGGATTTTATTTTTTATTTTTTAAAAAGGTCCTCCTTTCTTGGTATACAGACTTCAGCATAGCACTCCTGTAGCATCCGAGTATGGCTTTAATTGGCCATATATGTCTCATAGGCAGTATTTCACTTGCTCCTAGTTTTGTTCTTTTTGAACCCACATGGACTTTCATGTGGCTTTAGCTCAATTCTGACACATGCTGCAGGAAATTCTTTGAGCTGCTAAGGGTACCAAGATTTTTGATGCTTTTGCACTGGGAAAAAAGGTCATGTGAACCATTTCTGAAGACTCTTTGACGATTGTGTGGGAAATACATTTTTAAATGAGTAGGAATTGTTCAGGACTCTCTAGTCATTTTAAACATTTCCATGCAAATGTATTCCTTGATTGTTATGAAACTTTTTGTCATGCAAATAACGGTTGAGGGGATGGCAAACTGAGAAGGCTAAATAGCAAATAATCTTTATTCTTATGTAATCCAGACACATTTGTTGGCTTTGGAAGGGGGGAGGCATTCTAACAGGGGTTAGATTGTAACTAATAATGGGAAATTGTCACTTTCTGTTCTCTTGAGCACCTCAAAAGATATTTCTTCTTATGTACTCTTATGTGTACATGCAGTTTGCAAAGTAAAGGTATGAAAACTTAACATTTCTAGGACCTTGGCAGCAAAGACCTGAAAAGAGAGAAAATCAGTTTCGTCTGTCAGATCGTGCGAGTAGGCAGAATGGAACTAAGAGACAACAACACAAGAAAGCTAACCTCTGGCCTCCGGCGACCTTTTGGCGTAGCAGGTAATCCATTCTCTTTAGGTGCACTGTCAAAATGTTCTGCAAGTAAGAGCAGCTGTTTGGTATTGAACAACTGCTGACTTGGCATATTGAAGTTTTGAGAATAATTATTCAGCCTGTTGGTTAGATTTACTGAATTTTATGCCTAGATCACTTGCAGCTTGCCAAGGAATGTGCATGTGCCCTTCACATGTTTATATATTTTGTTTCAGAAGAGCCCTAGTGCAGAAGCAGGGTAGCTATGGCAAACATAATATTTGATGCATAAAATGTAAAGTGCTAATTTCCCAGAATGGAAGGGGATGGGCGGAGAAATGATGCAGTATGAAACTGGATAAGGATTAAAAAAAAATGGCATGCAGCATTTAATAGGGATGGTAGAGCTGAATCATCATGTCATACTGACCAGAGCTAGGATAGACAACCTGGTGATCTCTAGATGTTGTTGTTATTCCGCCCTGTACCCATAGAGCTCAGGGCAGTTCACAACATAAAATGACAATATCAAAACCACAAAATACATAATGAAAATAATAACAAAGACAGCCCAATCATCCCCCCCTCCCTCAGCATATTTAAAAGGGCATTGGATGTCAATCAGTCAAAGGTCTGGTTAAAGAGGGACATTTTCATCTGGCACCCAAAAGTATATAATGAAGGTGCCAGCCGAACCTCCCTGGGGAGAGCATTCCACAAACGGGGAGCCACTGCAGAGAAGGCCCATTCTCATGCTGCCATCTTCTGGCCTCTTGTGGAGGAGGCATGTGAAGAAGGGCCTCAAAGAATAATCTCAGGGCCTGAGGCACAAGCGTGGGCTCCCCAGACGACAAGAGCCCTGGCTGTGGTGATCCAAAGGAAAGCAGGGTAATTCATTTGGCAGCAGGTTGGCTGCAGGTGTTGCCAGAAAAGAGGCCTAGAAGGCATCCAACCGTCTTAGAGACTCAACTCTAGATTTGTGTAAGGTTTACTCCTTAGCCTTTTCTTCTCCTGAAGATGTCCCACAAGGCAGTGGGTACAGATTTTTCCTCAGGGTTTACTCCCGAAGACTTTCTTGTGAACGAGTATAGCTGCAAGGCAGCAGAGATTTAGGATCAGAGTTCTCCTTCTCTTATATGGGCTATCTTCCCAGGCTGATGAGCCCCCTCTGCCCCTCATTTCCCTCTACAGCACATGCAATAACCGCCTTCCTGACAGTTGGACTCACAATGAGTCTTGTCTGTTCAATTCACCAGAATCTGTCTTCACATGCAGGGGAAGTCCTTAACTCACTAAGGGTTTGAGACCCATTGGTTACGCCCACCTGGTTTAGTTGGCCAGTCGAAGCCATTCCCAGGGTGTGGCTGCTGTTGTATGCTGACAGCTTCTAAGAGCTGTAGGTGAGAGCTGAGTGCAGCGTGGGGACCAAAGGTGGACAAATTACCCCCTATATACTCCTTTACTACAGTGATCCAAAAAGCTGGCCTTGATCCCTACACTTCCAGCACCAAGTTGAAGAAATGTACTGGATTTGTTTTCATTACTGAGTTTCCTGTTTGGAAGAGTTGAAAAAAGATGGAATATGACGTTAAGGACTTTGCTTGAAGAGAATATATTGATACTGATGTGATGTAAGGGAATGGATGACTGGTTTTAGTGCATTAGATCCTTATAGTATACTTAAGCAGGACATTTCTCCACAAACATCCAGGTACAAGTGGCCGACAGAGGCAGTGCTGGACTGGCATATACACAATGTATTTCTCCTTACTGCTTGATCATGGTGATGTCTGTTAGTAAAACTGTGTCTCTTCAGAGATTGTTTGTTCCTGGTGCTATGTTACCAAGCCATTGCATGCTGTCTTCTGAATGTGCCCTAACTGGTTAAGCTGAGGAGAACCTTTCCGCTTTCTTTGGGCTTGGATATCTCATTCATTAACTCATGCCTGGATTGGTGCAAATTGCCTTACTGAACTAGCATACTGAACTAGCATTTCACATTGCCTGGTTGTATTGGTTTCTTGTTTTCTTTAAATAAATTTTATTTTAAAGTTGAGTTTCATTGATTATGTTTCTGTAAGCAGCTGTGGAATTTTATAACAAGATGCGCAGCATATAGGTATTTCCAACAAATAAGTTTGAAGACTTGGTAGTGGATATTTCAAGTTGCAAATGAGTTTTTTAAGTATATTCTATTCCGAATGCATATTTGTATGCCCACAGGAGAATACACCTAAATTTTGTAAAAGGTTGTGAAAAAGAAAATAAAGCAAGTTTCTCTCTGAGATCCATTATTATCTTTAGTCTCACAGCATCTGCCATGAAAGTGTGAATTTATTCTGTAGTGAAGTGGGTTATCAGTTGTAACATGTTTCAGTATGTGATGCACAAATGCATAGCCATTATTAGCTTCAGAAGATTCTGCTTTTTCCCCTGATGTGAATATAGCAGGGCTATCTTTGAACATAAGAATATATTTGTCGTAAAATAATTCCAAACTGTCTGTTGTGAAGCACAAAGATGTCTTTATGCCTCTTTGCCACTTCCCCTCTCTTTAGATGTTGATCTCTTTAATGACATTTCTCTCTTTTTGATTTCAGTAATGGATGTAACTGACATAATTAATGGGAAAGTAGATGACGAGGACAAGCAACACTTCATTCCATTTCAGTCGTAAGTATAAAGTAATGCAGTAGTAATGTCAGAGGAGATTTCCAGCAATATTATAGTGGATTATGACTTTCCAGATTAGAATTTAGCTCAGTTGGTTTCGATAATGAGAATGACAATAAAGGGGAAAATAGTACTGCGCATGGCAGCTATAAATATTACAGCAAATTAGCTATAAAGTCACTTATTTTTAGCCTGTTTTGTTTAAGAAATTACAGTGGTACCTCAATTTACAAACACAATTGGTTCCGGAAGTCTGTATTAACCTGAAGCGTACTTAACCTGAAGCGAACTTTCCCATTGAAAGTAATGGAAAGTGGATAAATCCGTTCCAGACAGTCTGCGGAGTACTTAACCTGAAGCGTACTTAACCTGAAGCGAACTTTCCCATTGAAAGTAATGGAAAGTGGATTAATCCGTTCCAGACAGGTCCGCGGAGTACTTAAACTGAAAATACTCAAACCGAGGCGTACTTAAACGGAGGTATGACTGTAATCAGATAGCTTTGAATTTCTGTGTAGCTTTTTGCTTGTGTAGATGTGTGTAAGCTGAGGACACATTGGATGTATAATTGACCTGTATATAGTTCACACGTAAGCAATTGTTGCTGCTATTTCCAGATTGTTATGTTAAGATTTGATTAGCAAACACTCAAAGTCTGTCCTTATAACTGTTGTGGGAAAGGAAGCTCCAATTTAGCTATAGAGCTCCCCACTTGGAAGGGCTTCCCATCCATTTCTCTGGATGAAAGAAAAGAGCTGTGTGTGTTGGTTGGTCACCTCAACTGAAATAGAAGGGAGCCCTCACATAACTCCCAAGAGCTTATCATGCATAGAAATGTCTGGACTGCAGTCAAGGCCTGAATAAGAAATTTAAATTGAGCCCGAGTTTCCTAGTTTGTAGAGATGTGAGAGTGTTGAGCAGCCATAGGTACTGAAATACATTATGTTCTCTGGAAATAATTAAGGGCAGCGATACAGAATCTTGATAGCACAGTGTGAGAAATGGTTTTGCTTCTTTGGGGGCTTTCAGTAAGCTTACAGGTGGATGCTTTTGGGCACTTTACTAAAGGTGGAATTCAATGTTTCACTTTTCCAAGTGTTCTGTCTACACAAGTGTTGTAACTTGCCATGATTCCTCTCTCCTCCCCCCATGTGCTGTTCTGAGGGTACTATTGGGGCCCCCAAGCCAATTTGCGGGGGGTGGCACATGGGGGTGGGGAGAGGAGGGAAAGCCCCACTGTGCAAGTGGAAGACCTTGTGTGGGGCTTCCACTGACAGGACAGGGTGAATCCTAAGTCTTTCTGTAAAACCACTTTGAGATTTCTCTCTACAGTCAAGTGGTATATAAATTTCATGAAGTAAATAAGTAAATCTCCAAATAATGCACATTGTGGACAGTGGTTATGCATTGTGTAGGCATTGGCAATATTCTCTTATGCAGTTTGTGATCAGGTGTACTTTGGGTAACACATGCTGCTTAAAGAAAAAAGCAGTAGACATAAGAACATGGAAGTAAATTTACATGGAAACCTGGATAAAATAACCAAGTGGGATGTTGGAGGGTAGATGAAACAATATTCAATTGCTGGATCAATACAGGGTGACAATTTATGGGTCCTTCAGATTTTTTGTTTTTACAGTAATTATGGTTAATAACAAGTTAATAAAGTATTGTAGTTTAAAATGAAGCTAGATGTAATTCAGGGACCCTGGAAGAAGACTACTTTCCATTCATGTGACAGTTATAAGTTAAGCTGCGACAAGTGTATTGGGAGACGAGGATGAACACTGACAATGTGTATTTATGGATAAAGAAAAGTAGATATTAGTGAAATGCTTACAAGTTTCTTGCTCCATTAAATCTGATTTATAACAGTATGCACAAATCAGAATTTTGAAAGGATGCAGAATAATATGCGCCAAAGTTCTCTTTTCTTTTCCCCTCTCCTCTCCCATGGTAGATTATTAAAATATTCTTCAGAAAAACTCTACATCAGGAATGAGCAACGTGCACTGGCGATGAATAGCTTTGTCATTCCCAATGTTGACTTAAGAGCTGAAGATGCGAAGCAATTTTTTCTTACTCATTTCACGTTGTGCCTTTGTTGTGCCACTTGGCATTTTTCTTTTCATATCCTGGTTATTTCATAGCCAGTGAAATGAATACAAACACAACGGCTGTCACATGGCACTATGGCGTAGTAGATACGATTTTTCAAAATGCTGCATTTCATTTATAACTTCAATTTCATCTTGTTCAGCCATAGTAAAAACGTTTCTTGAATTTCCTCTTATTTTCTCCCTTCCTCGAAGCTACTTCTGTGCATAGTAGCTTTGCTTTTCACCCTTCTGTTAACTCTCATTAAGCTACGGCTTAATTCACGTCACTTCTGAAGCTAGTCTTGAGCATTCCATGGAGTAGTATGTTTTACATTTTGGTGTTTTGTTATTTTATATGTAATTTCTCAGGCTTTTCGTCTTTCATCTGTAAACAGACCTGGGATCTGGTGTACATTTCTGGAATCACAAGTTTGCTTTACTTCTCTTAATTAGATTTACATCTTCCTGATTATCTTCTTATGTCTCTGTTGTTCCCTTTCCTATCCTCCGTCTTCGTGTGGACTAATGAACACTCTTTGTCAACTGTGTGATACGCTCCTCTGTTTCTTGTTACTGTGACTTCTGGTTTTCTGTCCCCCATCCATTGTTACCTTTTGGTGTTGGTCGTCATGTGCATCCTCCAGGCTAGCCTTGGATAACGCCATTCGACACAAGCAGTTGAACATATCATCCCGTTTTTCACCCAGGGTGGCAGGGGAGAATGATTTCCTTCAGACTGTAATAAACAAAGTGATTGCTGCTAAAGAAGTTAACCACAAGGGTCAGGGTAGGTACTTCGCTTTACTTTACACTGTTAGCATTAGAAATGATGTAATTCCTCATGTTTTGTCTGATAACTTTTACATTGTTCTGAAGGGAATTGATTGAATTGTGTTCAGCATGGTGACATTGCCTTTTTTTTTCACGGGCACCTCCTTGCTTCATTGGGAAGTTTGATTACTCAGCTGATGAAAGTCTTAACTACTCTTGATATATGCACTTTAGTACTTTTGCACGCAAGTCTTTCCGCCATTTTGCTATCACGTGGCACACCTATCATTTTAGAGAGTTACTGCTTGCTCTTTATAGTGAACATTTCCAGTTGGAAATGCTACAATACTCTGTCCATGTTTGCTGTTTAGTTTTCTAGACCTGCCATAGCAGGTATGTGTGCATTTAGTTTATAAACCTATAAACGTAGGGGCCAAATGTAGCCCTTCATTCATCTCTGTTGAGCCTTCAGGACTGTGCGAGGATATGCTTCCTCTCCCCTCATTGGCCCTGCTCTGCACCATCCTTGAGTGCTTTTGCATGGCTCGAATGAGATGTGATCCTGCCTCTTGCTTCCCTGGGTGGAGGATGAAAAGGTACACACGCCTGTCTAAGGTCCTGTTTCCGTTGCTTGAATGTAGCCCAGGCACCCCCAAACTTCAGCCCTCCAGATGTTTTGGACTACAATTCCCATCTTCCCCAACCATTGATCCTGTTAGCTAGGGATCATGGGAGTTGTAGGCCAAAACAAGACACCTTTTCTAAGGTTCTTCTTTACCAGATAGTGATATTTTGCAAGAGTGCAATCTTTCCCATCTCTCACATAATATGAAGTGAAGTGTGGGCATTAAATAAATTATTATTAATAATAATAGCAACCCACCTGGGATCACTGAACGATGAGAGATTCAAGTAAGAAATAGAAAAGGACTAGTCACACGGCACATAGATAAAACTATGGAATTTGCTTCCAATTACCGTAATATGGTGATGGATGGCCCCCACTTTAGATGGCTTTATCCCCATGCATTTGTTAAAGCTACCAATGGCTACAATTCCTATATTTCCAACAGTACCTGAGGTGATGTGCCTCAAGTTCCAGTTTCTTATGACCATGAGTAGGAGAGTACTATGCGCTGACATCCTGTTTGTGGTACCTGGGTGGCCACTGAGCTAATCAGGATGCTGGACAAGGTAGTCCTTTTGTCTGATTCGGAACAGCTTGTGTAATTAGATGCTCTGTTGCCTTATTACCACCAAAGGTTAAGGAAATGTTAAGAAATTGTTTTGCACTTGAAGAATACCGTTTTATAAGCAGCTTTTTCTGAACTAATGCATTGTACTTAATGCTACAGGTTTATGGGTAACGTTGAAGCTTCTTCCGGGAGATATTCATCAGATAAGAAAAGAATTCCCTCATTTAGTTGATAGAACCACAGCTGTGGCTCGCAAAATGGGGTTTCCTGAGATTATTATGCCTGGTAAGCTTCAACAAATTCTTGATCTGATGCACTAAAAGCATTGGAGATGTTGTTAATGTTCTTTCCTTCAAGTTCATGGGAAAGTATGAATTGACTTGGTGTTTTTTTTTTAGTGTTTGTGTGAGATTTGGCTTTAATATTATATTTTCAATCTACTTTCAGGCTCATTATTAATAATGTAGTAGCACTATTGTAAACACTGTGGACTAACTGCGCACAGATGGTGCAACGTCTACTTCATTTTGTTTCAAACCTCAGATTCCTGGTGTGTTTTGAGTACTTGGGCTTTTAATGTATGTTATAAATGAATCTATGAAGCAATAAAGGCAGACTTCAAAAGCGGCTCTGTTGCTTGCGTGTCCAAATGGGCTATCAAATGTGTAGCTTATCCATTATTGCATACAGATGTGTGAACATTTCTGCAAAAATATTTGCTCAGTATTTTTTGAGAAATGCTTGCTTTGTTCATTTAGTCCAGGTTTATAAGAAAAACACATTTAACTCACTCAACTGAGGAGCATTTATACCTTTTCAATTACATTTTATTAATAACGCCAAAAATTCTGAAGATGGGATAGGCATTGTAGGAAAGTTAACCAACTAGACCAAGCAATTGTATCATTTGAGGAGCACAGAAAATGATGGCAGAATAAGGCCTCCTGAGCTGAAGGGAAGAAGTTGACAGACAAGAAGTTAGCTGCAAGAGATTAGAAGGGGAGAAGCAGAGATAAGACACAAATATAAGCAAGCCACAAATGCAGATTTAAAATCTTCAGGAAAATAAATGGGAGGTGACCTGGAGATATTTATAGGTTGTTGTTGTTTAGTCGTGTCCGACTCTTCATGACCCCATGGACCAGAGCATGCCAGGCACTCCTGTCTTCCACTGCCTCCCGCAGTTTGGTCAGACTCATGTTGGTAGCTTCAAGAACACTGTCCAGCCATCTCGTCCTCTGTCGTCCCCTTCTCCTAGTGCCCTCCATCTTTTCCAACATCAGGGTCTTTTCCAAGGAGTCTTCTCTTCTCACGATGTGGCCAAAGTATTGGAGCCTCAGCTTCAGGATCTGCCCTTCCAGTGAGCACTCAGGGCTGATTTCCTTCAGAATGGATAGGTTTGATCTTCTTGCAGTCCATGGGACTCTCAAGAGTCTCTTCAAGCACCATAATTTTTAGGTACTCAGGCTCATTAAGAATCAATAAGTAGAAAGTGATGCTGAGGAAGCCCTTTGAATATAGAGAAGAGAATAGAGCATTCAACAGTATTTCTTCCAGACTCAAGAATGGGGCAAGGAGGAAGGGCAGTTCTCAGGATTCAAAGGCTGCTAGTACTGAGGAATGCTAAATCTTAGCATTCCTTGCTATGTGCTGTGTTACCAAGTAATCCTCTCTGCTTATGATCAAATCAGAATTTGTTTAGGAATTTGTCCTTCTTTCTGGTATAACTCAGTTTCCATTCTCTTTTTTGAGAGTGCTGCATCATTAGACATTTTTGTTTGTTATATATGGCAGGCATTAATTTATTCCCAGAGTAGAATGTGGATTGGAGCTGATTTGTCAAAACCAAAACGTTCTGTTTATCTTGGATGATAAATTTTGAAACTTTTACCTAAACTTGTGCTGTTTTGAATACATGCAGCCTCAAATAAAAAAGCACACACACACACACACTATTTATTTATAGAAGTATTTCTATTCTGTCATATCATGAAATATCAAGGTGGTGTTCACTGTCAAGTATTATTTTTTTAAGTACAGATAATCATTAAGGTGCCTGCCTACTTAAAAATTAAACAGCAGCAAAGGCCTTTTTGCAGGGGAAAGTTTTCAAGAGATGCCAGAAAGTAAAAAAAGGAGGATGCGTGCCAAATCTCTGCTGGAAAAGTATTCCATAGCACAGGACAGGTGACGTGATATACCCAACTTCTAGTTGAGACCAGTTGGGCATCTGTAGCACAGGGAGCAACTAGCAGCGCTCATCTATATGATCTCAGTGATTATGCTGGTATAGAAGAATTCAGTCTGTTTTTAACATATCCCAGACCCAAATTATTCAGAGCTTTGCATACTAGCACAAGAACCTGGCCTGGAAGCATATGAGCAGCCAGTGCAGATGTTTTAGCAGAGGTGTCACATACTGTTGTCCATCTGCCCAGTCCAACAGTCAAGGCACTGCGTTCTGCATCAGGACGGCCAAGGCTGACCCTGTCCCCATACCAGGCCTAAACCCAGATTGAAGTGGATCCACATAAAGTCTCATCCAGGAACACTTGCAGCTTTGAGGTGCAGTTGCACCAGGTGCAATACACACCCACCCACCCACCCATATGCATACCTTTTGAGTAAATAAAACTTCCACTTCACAACTAAACTCTTGAAATTTTCATAGGGCAGGAGCCCTATCACTAAAGGGTAGGTTAAATTAAGAAGATATAAATCATAGGAATTTAAAAAATTGTTTTCTATTTATTGATAGACCGTAAAATGCTGTACTAATAGTTTTGCTTTCCTTCTCTTTTTCTCTCTGCCTCAGGTGATGTCCGTAATGATATCTATGTAACACTAGTTCAAGGAGATTTTGACAAAGGCAGTAAAACCACAGCAAAGAATGTAGAGGTTACAGTATCCGTTTATGACGAAGATGGCAAAAAATTGGAGGTATGTTGTGTGCTGGTTTATTTCCCAGGCTAATTCTAAACCTTTTCCTTAGTGCAGGCACCCCCAAACTGCGGCCCTCCAGATGTTTTGGCCTACAACTCCCATGATCCCTAGCTAACAGGACCAGAGGTCAGGGAAGATGGGAATTGTAGTCCAAAACATCTGGAGGGCCGAGGTTTGGGGATACCTGCCTTAGTGTATGGCTTATGACTGGTCAAAATAGGATGTGATCAAATATTGCCCAATAATTTGGTATTTGTAAAGCATTAATGTACACCATCAGAAAAGAGTTTTGTATTTCCTGACTCCATTATTTAATGACCTGGTTCACTGTACATGGCAATTCTATAGCGTTGCAGGACTGTGAAAATATATGGCCTCTCCTGGATAGGAGCTTGCAGCTGCTTTGCTCCGCCCCAGTCCCCTTTGGTTTAACATGTTTTTTGGATCAGGGCTGGTTAAGCTCTCTCCACACGAACAATGTACTGTTGCCAAAGTTTGTTCTTGGCTGCAGCTTGTGGCTAGTAAGGAGGGAGCCTAACCATGGTTGCAAGCTCCTCTCCAGGAAGGAGACTGCACGTTTATAAGCGTTTCACTAAGCCATAGTTTAGCTTCCCGTGCTGTGCGATCAGGAACAGCATGTGCGAACTTGGAACAGCATGTCATATGTTTTATTACAGCTAGTACTTCTAGTTCTATCGAGAGCCGCTGTTTTTTCTAGACTTTAATACAGACCTTCCTCAGGAACCTTATGGAGCGGATAGCTAAATAACAAGCAGGGAATACTCGCTGGGTTCTGTGGAAAACAAGATAGAATCAAAGATAGGATCATGGGTGGTCATATTCAGAGATTAGTCACTGATGATTATCTGTGTTCCTGTTTGGAGTTGCCTGCAGTTAAAGCAGGTGGTTAGCAGGAGAAGATTTGCTATGCTGCTGTGTTTTGCTCTGAGTGCTCCATCTTTAGGGGACAAGAAGCCTCCACTCTGCCATTGCTAACAATCAACACCATAATGAAATGAAAACAATAAGTTGCCACCCACACAGTGGCATCCTTGGTTTAATGGAATATTTGACAATCTCCTGCTGTTGTCAAATAGTAGACAGTGAATTGACAGTATTTGTCTGGTCAGTTGACCCATATACCAATCCTGATATTCCTGTATCTTCCGAGTGTGTCAGAATATGTAGGAAACAGTTGTCAGAATTAGCACCTGAATTTAATTTTTTTGAATGGAAGATTTCTGTTTCAGATATGACAAAATCATTTCCTGCCTATTGCTTCCCTCCTGTTGAAGCTGGCGACATGAATTTTCAACGTTGTTTTCTTCTTAAGTGTAACAATAGCATTTGTTTATACACGCAACTAAAAATTATATAATGTGTACTATTTTCTTCTTTCTTTTTTAAAAGAATGTCATTTTTCCTGGTGCTGGAGATGAAGCCCTTTCAGAATATAAGTCTGTGATATATTACCAAGTAAAACAACCTCGCTGGTTTGAAACTGTAAAGGTATGTCCAATGTTCTTTTAAAAAAATGAGTAAGAGAGAATCCAGTTGATAGACTTGCTATGTAGCTGTCAGACAAAAGAGTTATCTATGCCAGAGAATGTTTAAAGGTTGCTTAGAAACAACATAGATGAAGACATTGACTGAATGTATTTATCTCCCGGTCTTCTGGTCAAGACAGCTTTGACAGAATTATTCCAACATCTGTCTTTTACCTCTTATGAATTAGAAAACTGAACAGTGAAACAAGCGATTGCAATGTGGGATAAAAATGTATTACCGTACACAAAAGCACTGTGAAATTATTAGGATTTCTCATACATTGTTAATGAAACTAGAATTGCAGTAGCAGTTTACCAAAGCAAATGCTAATTATTGTAAAAACAATGTATATTAATGGTACTATAAACCCAAAGGAGAATAGTTTCAAAATTCAGGCCTGGGATTGCATATTTCTCCTCCTCCTCCTCCAGCACAGCCTTAAGGAAACTTTTTCTTCAATTCTAGATTAATCACAGCTTGCTCTTGTATTAGCTTCTGCCATCCTAACAGTTCAAAAGCATGCCAGTGCAAGTAGATAAATAGGTAATGCTGTCGCAGGAAGGTAAACACTGTTTCTGTGTGCTCTGGCTTCCATCAAGGTGTTCCGTTGCGGCAGAAGCGGTTTAGTCATGCTGGCCGCATGACCCAGAAAGCTGTCTGTGGACAAACGCCAGCTCCCTCAGCCTAAAGCGAGATGAACGCCATAACTCAGGGGTCAGCAATCTAAGGCCCGTGGGACACAGGCGCCCATGGGGGTCGTTTCACCAGCCTATGGAACTGCTCGGGGACCCAAGCCGCCCACTCGGTCGGCTCCTGTGCTCCGCACAAAACCAGCACTGCCGGCTTCCTATTGGCTGCAGGAAGCTCCTGCAACCAATGGGAAGCTGCGCACACCTCCGCACCAGAAGGAGCGCCGGAAATAGTGTTTGCGCATGTGCGCACACTCCAGCCCACTCCAGCCCACTCCAGCCCACCGCGGCATTTGCAGGACTGTGAATCGGCCCAAGCCACAAAAACTTTGCCAACCTCTGGCTGCAACCCTACAGTCGCCTTTGACTGGATTTAACCATTCTTTACCTTTACTATCTTTACTATGGTCAAGTCACAGTTTATAAAGTTGGCTTATTTCAACTAATCAAAGATAAGATTAATAATTTCTTAGGGTTCGGGTGCAATGTTCAACAGCAGTTAATATGAAATGAAAGTAGGAACTTTTGGTCTGCTTTTGTGCACAGTGGGAGGGGGAAGCAATAGTCCAGAGCTCAGTTAGGCTTTTCTTGTAACACTAAACTATGGTTTAGCATCTTGTCTGAATGCAGCTACTTACGTATTTGCATGTGCATTTGATGAAGTTACAACCATAGGGCATTCTGTCAGGTGGCTGTTGAGTTGGGAGAAATTTAGTATCTAGAGAACTATTTGATGGCTGGGGGAAAATGTGAGCAGAACACATGGATTCTGGATATAAAGAATTGAAAGGAGAATATTGAAAGGAGGTCCAGGGGCTTGACAACAGAAGGTTTCCGTGGGAACCTTAATGGCAGCAAGATTTGTGCTCACTGCTGTGGAAGGAATGAATGAAAAAGTAATCAAAATGGTGAAGCAGAGTTAGAATATAAGCAGCCAAGTTTGGGCATGAAAGTGAAGCAATGTATGTGTAGCACTGGAAAAGCAGAATGTAGGTAGTCAAGGCAACAGGCTTGTCATAGGAAACTGCCTTTTATCAAGTCAGACCATTTGTTCATCTAACTCTGCATTATCTACCCTGACCAGCAGCAGATCTCCAGGATCATAGACAAAGAACCTTCTGCATTCAAAGCATGTGCTCTGCCACTGCTGTGTGGCAGCTCCAAAACTTTAGCTGTAGCTGTCAATCCCTATGGGGAGGTAGAAGTGGCACAATAGTGGTAAAATGTCCTCGATGGTGTTGAAGAGGGACTGATACTAAATAATAGTGCAAATTAACCTTTGGCAATGCCCAGGATGCCACTTGGGTGTTACACATGGCAGCTGCCTTAACTTCACTTCCTGCACAGTGGGTTCCCCTCCACCCAGTTTCTCCATATTTTAAAAGGAATATCTAACATCGACAGATACTGCATTTGAGGCAACACAACCACAAACTAGGGGATTTAATAATAATAATAATAATAATAATAATAATAATAATAATAATAATAATAATATATTTCTACCCCGCCCATCTGGCTGGGTTTCCCCAGCCACTCTGGGCTGCTTCCAGCAGAAATACTAGAATACACCAATTTCTAAAAGATTGAAAGCTTCCCTAAACAGGGCTGCCTTCAGATGTCCTCTAAAAGCCGGGTAGTTATTTTTCTTTTTGACAACTGGTGGGAGGGTGTTCCACAGGGCGGGTGCCACTACCGAGAAGGCCCTCTGCCTGGTTCCCTGTAACTTGGCTTCTCGCAGCGAGGGAACCGCCAGAAGGCCCGGCACTGGACCTCAGTGTCCGGGGAGAGCGATGGAGGTGGAGACGCTCCTTCAGGTATACTGGACCGAGGCCGTTTAGTGCTTTAAAGGTCAGCACCAACACTTTGAATTGTGCTCGGAAACGTACTGGGAGCCAATGCAGGTCTTTCAAGACCGGTGTTATCTGGTCTCGGCGGCTGCTCCCAGTCACCAGTCTAGCTGCCGCATTCTGGATTAATTGTAGTTTCCGGGTCACCTTCAAAGGTAGCCCCACATAGAGTGCATTGCAGTAGTCCAAGCGAGAGATAACTAGAGCATGCACCACTCTGGCGAGACAGTCCATGGGCAGGTAGGGTCTCAGCCTGCATACCAGATGGAGCTCCTGTCCCCCATAATACTTCTGTCTTGTCAGGATTCAACTTTAGCCTCTTTACCCATCTTGGAAGTACATCTGAAGTTGGATGATCCGATTTTTCTAGTGAATAAAATCTCTGTTAGCTGGCAAAAATGGTACATTAGAGAAAAAAATTATAATATGAAAGAGTGAGGGTGATAACGTGTGCTAAACAAATGCTATCTCATATGGAAACAAATATCTGAATAGAGTTATTTATACTTACATGATGTGTTCTGACATTTAGGCAGGGAAGAGTACATTATTATGAAATAGGGATGTGATAAATGAAGAGAAACAGATGAATAGGAAGGGCAAATGTTGGTGAGACAAAAGTTAAATTGAATCGACAGTTCTGATACATATGGACAGCAACAAAACTGAGCTGCTGGATCAAAGAGTGTGTATATGGGTTGATGGAACAGGTGTGATGTAAATGTCAAGGTAGACAAGGTGAACATAGCTTCCAAATTTGAGGAGCGTCAAAACACTAGAATCTGTCTGGCCTGCTTGTGACTGCTATAAAGTTCTGCAGCAAATGATAGCATTCATACCTTATTGGTCTGTAGAGCTGAAAGCTGACAGTGTGAGGTATTATTTTATTTCCCCCTCTGGTATTATCAGGCTTTAAGGCATGGAAGGAAGACCTGCTCCATATCCCTGAGTTATACTTCTGGGTACAGTATCAAAACAATATAGAATTACATCTCAGGCTGTGCCTTAAGCCACCCAGTGCTCTGATCTAGAGGAAAGGCAAGATGGACCGAAGTATATTTGTTTTGGTATTATAGCTCAAACAAGTGGTCTTAGTTTACTATATTTTTCAAGGTGGGCATTCACAAATGATTTCACAGCTTGTTTTTTTTTTTTAGCGTAGTTTGCTTGAATCATGAGTATGCTGCTTCCAGACCTTTTAACTGATGTCCCGGACTGAGTTAGGACATAGTTAAGCTGATTCATTTTAACTGACTTTTCCAGACTCTACATTGCACTGTGGAACAAAAGTTATGTGTTTATTTTGTTAAATGAAAATTTCCACACTATTTCCATTAAAAAACACACACGCTCAAGGCAGCTTATAACGTGCATTTTTAACAACAACAACAACAACAACAACAACAAACTGAGAAGAATTAAAAACCAGCAACCGGAAACTCTAAAACAAGATCCAGTAAAAGCATTCAGAAAAATCAACTAAAGTGATAGAACCATTAAAATAGAAGCTGAAAGCCTGCAGGAGCAAACATGATTTTACCATGTGCCTATATGCTATATGGGGAGATCCCAAGTGGGCTGAGTCCAATGTCAAAGTTATACAGTACCTCAGTAAAAAGTAAATAGATGGTGTTGGTCAGTTTTCTCCTATATTCCATAAAAGTGCTGGTGGTATACAGGGCAGGTTGCTTATTTAAAGTTATGAAAAATCACATTTTTTTTGCTCTGTAAATAATAATGCATTGAATAAGACTGATGTTGTTTTTCTGTTTACTAATACAGCCTCTAAAACTGCTATAAGTATTTGAAAGACATACTTGGAAAAACTCTTTTGAAATAGCTGCATAGCTGTTTACATGCCTTCTTTATTGCATCAGATTTGTGGCAAGTGGAGAATGCCTGCAGGCAAGGATGCAGAAAAGTTTTTATAACTTAGAATTTATCTCTTCCAAGTTATAAAAACTTTTCTGTCTTTTCAGCTGCAGGTTTCTTTCTTGATTAGGCAGGCACTTTAATTATTATCTTGTATTGTTTTTATAAGCTTTGTTGCCCACCATGTTGATATTTTATGCGAGTTGGTAGCGTATAAATATTTTTACAAATAAATGGATGTGTTAATTTTCCTTTGTGAAGGTTGCAATTCCCATTGAAGATGTAAACCGCAGTCACTTAAGGTTTACCTTTCGGCACAGGTCATCACAGGACTGTGAGTACTTCTCCCCTGCTTATTTTACTTGCAGTATCTGTGTTTACTTTAAGGAAGTCTCTGTTTAATTTTTATTAATGATTTGGAGTCCTTTTTCTTTCTGAATTTGGGCCCTTTCCCTCTGACCTCACTTTAGCTGACTTTTGCCATACTTTCCTCCCCTATGCATTTCCATAAGTGAGTCAGTTGTCAACAGTGGGTGCAGGCAGGTAAGTAAGGATATTTTTATGGGAAAAATAACCTAGCTTGCTTGCATTTGTGTGATCCTCATTGGTCGTGAAGTTCAATTGTGATGAATGCTTGCTAGTAACTAGTTACCCAAGTGCCGACTCCACCAGGCTTATGATAATGTTCTGATTAAAGTTTGATATTTTTTACATTCCCTGTATCTGGCTTGTGTGGACTTTTAATTTCCCACAATTTATAAGTAAAAAAGGAAAGAAAAAAAGCATGGCTTGTTTGCTTGAGTTAGACTGGCTCTCTTAACTAATGTGCTTGTATTTTCTGAAGAGTTGCAGTTTGCATTTTCATTACGCCATCAGCATAAGAATCAAAGCTTTAATCGCGTAACCTTCGCTTGAATGTATTTAAGAACTTGTAATATTTGACATCTACTCCATAATGGATAATGCTTGGGTAATTAAAAGCTGCTATTTTGATATAAAAATTAGTCATAAGAATGAAAGTAGTGCTTCCTTAATAGAATATTTAACAGTTTCACTAATGAAAAACAATATGCGGCAAATTACTGTCATATTTATGAGACTGAACTACAAATTGATTCAGTAGGAAGCAGTCACATTATGTCACAGCAGTTCATGGGTGGCCAGACCTATTGAGCTTTGGATTATTGCATTCATTATGGGTTAAGACTCAGGACTGCCACAGCGCTTTTTCATATATTTTTTGGACTGCCATAGGGTTGATGAGTGTTGCCCTTCTGTCTCTATTTCTCATCTGCTTGCCCTGTCACTTTGCTTCTTTGAACTCACACCAGCGGGTTCTTTTATTATTAATGAGGGAAAATGGAAGTAGCTGATTATAGGCTCATTGGGTTCAGCTGTTGACCCAAAAGGAAACATGAACTTTCTACTGCAGTGTATATTATATTTCAGGCTTTCCTTACATTTTTATAGAGTGTTTTGAGGGGTTGTGGAGTGAGGTTGTGGGGAAAGGTCCTGAAATCATGGCCCCACAAAAAAGCCCTTTCTTTCTTAAGAAATTGAGGAAGATGGGTTTTAAGAACAGACATCATTATTATTTATTAATAAGGTGATCACAACATAAAAATAAAAAAAATGAGAATACAAAATACATAATAAACAAAAATAGAAACAAACCAAAAAACCCTACCTCCCAGAAACACATTTAAAAGGCCATAGAATATTAATCAGTCTGAGGCCTGATAGAAGAGAAATCTTTTTGCCTGGTGCTTAAAGATATGCAATGAAGGCACCAGGCGAGCTTCCTCAGGAAAAGCATTGCAGAAATGGGAAGCCACCCTCAGGACCTCTCGTGGAGGAGGCACACAAAGAAGGGTCTCACATTGTGATTGCAGGGTCCAGGTTGGTTAAATTGGATGTAGCACTTGAATTTCATTCTGCATAAGAAGTTGAGATAGTCTAGAATATATAATACTGTTTGCAGTTAAACACTATCACAGAAATTTCCTTTAAGGAGTAAAGAACCAGTATCTTAGAAAGTAAGTATTTCTAACCTGGTTATAATCTTTTCTGCAGCACTTTTTCTTCATGTGTACATTCTTGAATAATCTTTCTCATGAGCGTATGAAGCCTTCTGAAGATTAATAGCACACTGTAGCCCAAACTTCCTAAAGTGATGCTTTTCACATGTTTGGATCACAATTTCCACCATTCCTGACTATTGGCTACATTGTCTGGAGTTGTGGTTCAATATATCCAAAGAGCACCAGGTTTGGAAAGACTGTTCTAGCCCTTATGTCTTGTGCCAAGTAGTGCTAGTGTACTTGCATGGTGTCCTACAGAGGTTTAGGAGTACAACTTCCATTATTTCCAATCATTAGGCATGCTAAGGGATTTACAGATGTCAATATCTGACTGACACTTGTTGGCTATCCCTGTGCTAGTGTATAGTCTTATGATGGACCCAGGGCCAGAATACCTCGTAGCAAGAGAGAGCCAATTGAAGGGTGTGTGAAGGGCCCAAGGCCCCTGACTGTATTTTTGAATTTTGGAGATTGAGGATGAGGCATAAAGGAGCATGAGCCCACTATTCTGCCTGATGCCTTTTGTTCCATTAATCAGGGATTTGGTAAATAGCTTGTTTAGCTGGTCTTCTAGGCTCTTGAATCTGGATGCCTTGCTGGGAAATGTGGATAACTTCTCATGAGCTGCATCACAGCCTTATGTGGAGTGGCACATCTGGATCAATGTTACGTATGCATCTCATTGCAATCTGGGGCATAGTGCTTGGGGTTGAGTTTAATCTTGGAGCCATTTTTAGCAGAAGAAGACTTTTATACATTGCATTCTGTGAGTGCAAACAGGCAAGTGGATATATCCTGTATTTCTAAATTTCCATTTCATTCTGAACACAGACAGCCTTATTTAACATAAGGTTATTTACTAGACTTCATGTGTGGTATTAGAACAACCTGTGTCTGCATTCTTGAATGTCTTCATTTGCAGTCATTATCATTGATTTACAATATGTTTCTGTACTTAAACAGCCAAAGATAAATCTGAGAAAATATTTGCCCTGGCGTTTGTTAAATTGATGAGATATGATGGAACAACACTACGGGATGGAGAGCATGATCTAATAGTGTACAAGGTATTATTCTAACCATATGCTGCAGTATTTGTGAATACAAATATTTAAGGAATAGCTATTTTGTACAGTGTGAAGTAGAAGTATAGCTTATGCCTATATTCAGATGTTATTCCCTTAGTAATGGAAAAATAATGTAGGTTATCAGAAAAAAGAGTGAAACTTCACTTTTGTACAGCTGCTTAAGAATTTTTTTAAAAAAACTTACTGAGCCCACTACGCTTTCTTAGTTTAGAGCTTCGTTTGGATCTTTTCTAATGGATAATGTGAAACATTTTCCTTTTTTTGTTCATCCTTCCCTCTAGGTAGGTAACTTGGAATATTGGTGGGTTTAACAGGTGTCGAAAAGCCATTAATTTTTCTGTGTGACATGTTTTTGATCTACTCTTTGAAACCTTTGAGGGGGAAAGTGTCTTCAAGTTGTAGTCTCATTTAAAATGAAATAAGCTGTGATTAAATGCAGAATAAAAATGTTTTCAGCAGCTATACTTAATATTTGCATTTTATTTGGGAATACTGTTGCAGGCAGAAGCAAAGAAGCTAGAAGATTTTTCGACTTATTTAAGTTTGCCCTCTACTAAAATAGAATTGGAGGAAAAAGGTCACTCAACGGCTGGCAAGGGCATGCAAAATCTTGGAAGCTGCACCATCAGTAAAGATTCCTTTCAGATTTCTACTCTAGTTTGTTCAACAAAGCTAACCCAAAATGGTGAGGAAGATTACCACATCCTAGAATAAAAACAACCACCTTGCATTTGTAAAGAATAATAATATAGGCAGCTGTTTGTTCAAGTTGAGTCTCCCTTATGATACTCCTGGGTTGGGAAGCATATTTTGGACCTTATATTTTAAAAATCTGGGTTTCTTGCAAAAGTTGGGTGGCTGACTGTAATAGTAGTGGTGCTCTCCGCAAGAAATGGTGCTGATTACTCTGAGCTATACATATTTCAGTCTTTATTACATATGTACAAAGGCAGTAGACATCATTCAGCCATCTGTACTGTTGGACTCAGATCCAGGAAGTAGCTTTTGGCGGCTTTTTCTCCAACACAAAAGCTTAGGGAGCCCTAATCTCCACCTCTGCATTCTACATTTCACCTCCCACCTCTCCCTTGCTGACGAGACCTGCGTAGCCTCCCCTTCTGTTCCCGAGCTGGTGGAGCTGTGTTGGGGCTCCGGCTCAGCATCCGCCAGCCCTTTCACTCTGTGGCTGCTTCCTGCCACCTCCCCCTGTCATTTCCTGTCCTTCTCCCAGCTGTTTTTTAAATCACATTTATTATTTTGTTATCCCCTTCCCCCCTTTTTCCTTTTAGATGTTCACTAGGACCTTTGTTAGTAGCAATACTCTTGCTTCAGGGTATGATTATGAATTTAGGAAAAGGAATAAAGAAGTGCTCCCAACAGCTTGTAATGCAGTGGTTGAAGTAGATAGGGAACTGCTGTTCAGGAAAGCAAATAAGAACCTTTGATTTGACCAGCTTCTAGATAAATAATTCTGTTTAAAATTGTATTAGAAAATTAAGGAATGAAGAAAGGCAGTGTTACTGTTGAGTTGGGTTGAAGAAATGCACAAGTAATGATATCTGGACACTGGATAAATTGTTATTCTTGGTGAGATGGAAATCTGACATCTCTGACTGCCATTTTTGGCAACTGCCTCATGGTTTTTTTGGATCTGATTGACATATGTGACATTTAAGGAAAAGCTTTTGTTATTTTGCAGTGTTATTTTGCAGTGTTCAGCTCCACAATGGTTTTCATGCACTGTTGAGGCAATAGTAATTCTTAAAGCATTTTCAATATTTAAACAAATGCTTATATTTGTAATTCATGTGTTAAAGCTAACAATATGTCTATGTTGACGCTGCCTTTATTGGTAGACAAAACCATAATTGACTTTAGAGAGTAATTTCTTCGTTTTTGAAGTTCTCCTGTACTCTTTCTGTCAGTTTTACTCAGTATGTTAAATGAGCTTTTATGGTTACTTTTAGCATCTTTGAAATTGAGCTGTTATGCATTCCATATGTCAGTTGATCTGGATGTATGTTCACACTGGATTGGATACTGCACATGTGCTGAGTCCTAAGCACATTTTCGCAGACACATTTTTGTATATATCAGCTAAGTGTGGTAGGATCTTGGGAAGCTCAAAATGGTGAATTTGTTTTTATATGGAAATGGTCTAAAAAGTTTCTTTTTCAACCTAAAGCTTCTCTTCCTAATTAATTTTAAAAGTCAAAAGTTTCAGGGCATCACATGCTGATTAGTAGAAAACCTCCCTAATATTTCATTTCTGGCCCTTTGCTTTCTTCATCCTGGCAGAACAACAAAAATCAAATACTAATTCCTTCTTTTCATGCCATAAAGGAGTGTTGTTGTTGTTGTTTAGTCGTTTAGTCGTGTCCGACTCTTCGTGACCCCATGGACCATAGCACGCCAGGCACTCCTGTCTTCCACTGCCTCCCGCAGTCCGGTCAAACTCATGTTCACAGCCTCAAGAACACTGTCCAACCATCTCGTCCTCTGTTGTCCCCTTCTCCTAGTGCCCTCCATCTTTCCCAACATCAGGGTCTTTTCCAAGGATTCTTCTCTTCTCATGAGGTAGCCAAAGTATTGGAGCCTCAGCTTCACGATCTATCCTTCCAGTGAGCACTCAGGGCTGTTAGTACACTCCTATAAAGGAGTGTACTAACTTTTAAATAGAGGTTCATGGGGCAGCATTATATTTTAAATGTGGATCATAATCCATTGTTCTACCAGTTGACCTGCAATCCTTGCAGATATTACTGGTATGTTTAGAACTGTGTAGCTGGATTCATAACATTACATATACATACACTGCCCTTCCCTGACATAATCCTAATACTGCATCAGTGGTGTTTAAATGACAGGATCATGTTTGTTGGGTAAATCGTGGTAAAAGTCCATATGTTTACCACCATCTCTTGAGGTGCCTATTTTGGGGACCAGAAACCTGTAGCTCTCCAGAAGTTGGCTGAAATTCCTATAACCCCTCACCTGGGAGCTGTTCAATGTATCGGAGGCCTAAGGTGTCCCATTGCTGATTTATAAGGAAATTTCTCACTCTGTCTACTTACTTGTCCTTCAGATTTTACCAGTGTGTTGTTGCACTATATACCATTTTGGAATACAGTGGTACCTCGACTTACGAACGACTTGACAACCGAATTTTTCGACTTATGAATGGGGCAAATGGCCGCACGCTTACGAATTTCTCGACATCCGAACGGAAACCGCGGCGGTTTTAGATAGGGTTTTTTCGGCTTACGAATTTTTAGATGGGGTTGCTTCGACTTACAAATTTTTCCGTTTCCAATGCATTCCTGTGGGAAATCACGTTTCCAAGGGCGCTTTTTGACTTACGAATTTTTCAACCTACGAAGGTGCCTTCGGAACGGAATAAATTCGTAAGTCGAGGCACCACTGTATATGAAGAAAATAACAAGATTCAATGCTCCCTTCTAGACAGAATGGGATGCTATATTCTGTCCATGTAGTTAGCTTTCTTATTTATCACATAATTTTTATCTTTATGTCTGTCCAAGTTAACGCTGTGCAAATTTGCTGATTTTAAAAACTGTGTTAACTTAGAAGTCCTTTTGAGTTCAATAATATTTACTCCCAGATAAAAAAAATGTATAGGATTGCAGCCTGAGTTGTTTATTTATTTAACTAAATTTATATGCCTCTTGGTTGTAAACACAACAACAACATCTAAGTGGTTTACAACATAAAATAAAACATTAAAAATATCTATGAAACCAGTGTTATAAATTTTAAAAAAGATTAAGAACTACACTAGCTAAAAGGAAATAAAATGCCGAAAACAGCTGAAAACAGAATTCCCCCTATTAAATGTCTCAGTTTACAAGGATACTCCAAAACATCTCAGCTGCATTATTTAGTGTTATGCCGAAACACCACCACCACCACCACCACCACCACCAACAACATTTTATTTATTTATTTATTTATTTATTTATTTATTTATACCCCGCCCATCTAGCTGGGTTTCCTCAGCCACTCTGCGTGGCTTCCAACCGTAAAACATACAGCACCAAACATTAAAAACTTCCCTAAACAGGGCCGCTAAAAGTAAAATAGTTGCTTATTGCCTCGACATCTGCTGGGAGGGCGTTCCACAGGGCAGGCGCCACTACCGAGAAGGCCTTCTGCCTGGTTCCCTGTAACCTCACTTCTCGCAGTGAGAGAATCGCCAGAAGGCCCTTGGCGCTGGACCTCAGTGTCCGGGCAAATATTTTTTTAAGCAGATGCTGAAAGGAATACAGTTAGGGTGCCTGTCTGGTGTCAAGAGGCAGGGAGTTCCATAGTTTATGTGCTGCCATACTAAAATATTGATTTCTTGCAGTTGTTTCCATCTCCACTCTGCATTTTATTCTATTGGCATTAGAGCTAACAGATTTGCCTTTTTCTGGTTGTTTCTATGTTGTTTACTCTTAGTGGACCTGCTGGGTCTGCTGAAGTGGCGATCGAACACAAACCTCCTGCAACAGAATCTCAGACAACTGATGAAGGTTGATGGAGGTGAAGTGGTTAAGGTAACTAATCCATTTTCCAGCAGCTTTTTGGCTGATATATTGACTCGAAAGCATATTTAACTCTTGTTCTATATCTAATATAGCTAATGTTGTGCAGTATTACTTTTAAATGTATACAATTTTTTTACATGTATGATAAATTCTGTAATGATGATTCTGTAAAAGTGCTGTATGGTTTTTACTAAGTGAAACAACCTGCTGATTATTGGTTGATAAAATTGATTATTTACGTCCACTTGATATTGAAGAGGAAGAATGCATTTCAGAGAATGTTCTTGGAAGTTTTAAGTCTGGCTCATGCTGATAGGCGACAGAAATTGTGCATTGATTTATGTGCACACCAACTCAGATAAAACTTAATTGCATGTAGTGATGCATAGAGTTTTTGCCAAGGTTTGGTCAAGCTGTTGATACCATAGTAAAATAGCATGAGAAAGCAGTGTTTGGGCAGATTAGATAGACATGGGTATGCATATGCATATGTACAGTATTTTTTTACACTGGCAAAGCCCACACAAGAAATTAATATCAATAACAGCAACAAATATCCCCCAACAAATAAACAATACCCGAGCCCCACTTGGCATGGTCAGGGATGTCGGACGTGTAATCTCCCTATTTCTGGAGGACACTAGGTTGGTTACACCTGTTTTATACTATTATATGGTATATAATTATATAGTATTATATAGTATTTTATTGTATTATATAGTATTTTGTACACCTGTATTTTGTTAAAATAGCAATTTTAATATTTCTTTGCAGTTTCTTCAAGACACACTAGATGCGCTCTTCAACATAATGATGGAGAATTCTGAGAGTGAAACATTTGACACTCTGGTGTTCGATGCTTTGGTAATTTATAGATTTCCATTTAATTTATTCATGTTATTATCCCCTGGAAATAGCAGAGCAGCTAATACTGTATAGTGCTTTACCTGTTTTCCCTCTTCATTTTTGCAGCTCCTTAGCCTTTGGGTGACCAATGATGTTTCCCCGAAGTGATTGGAAATCTATGTTTAAATGAGTTTTGATGGACTAATTAAATAATTGTAATTTCATATTTAGAACTGGAAGAGAACTGTGTTTGGATGTCTGAGTAAAATGTATACCGTAAAAGAGCACAATTTTTGTTTCAGTGTAGCTGTGTATGGTGTTTCCCCCCATTTTTGTGAAACAAAAATGACCATTTCAGTCTATGAAGCCCCATGTACTTCACAGGGACCAACTTGTTTCTTTTCCCATTTGTTTTCTGACATACCGTATTGTAAAAACAGCGTTGTAGCTTAAATAAAAAAATAAGTTCCTCTTAAAAGGGCAAAATAAGAGGCACGCTGATGCTTGAGCCCATAATATCTTGTGCTAGTATAGCTGTGAAATCTGAAGGTGTTGTAGGATTCTGTGATAGTATGGAGCAGAAGATGATACAAGGGAACGAATTTTGAGGATGTACGGTCCAACGTGATGACACAGATAAATTGACCATGTACAAAATCGCTGTGTGTGAGCAGCCCCTTAATCTAGAGGTTATTTTTTTCTCTGATAAAGGAATCTTGCAGGTAGAAGGGGGGGGGAAGGTGGTCATTTCAGATTTCACTTCAGAGCAGGAGTGCAAAATTAGCAAAGGTTCGAAAGATAGCTCTTGGATACATTAAGGTTATATTGCAAAAACAACATTAACCCAAGAGCAACAAAAAGGCAGTAAGAATGTTTGTTGTCCTTATTTTCCATTTTATAGGTCAGAATTCTCACTGTTATCAACAGAGGAAATTCACACCCTTTGACATGGACACCAAATTAAATAATTTCATTTAATTATTAATAACAGGCAGCGGTGTGTCACGCTAGTGACCTGGCAGGGAATGTTACATGCTCCTAAAGCATATTTCTATGTGAACTGGAGTACAGGAAGTGTCTGAAATACCACCCCTGACAAGAAAACATTTTCCCATTTTGTTCCTAACAAAAGCATATATCCATTAATTGCAAGAAGCTGTGGTTGGTTCTGGAAGTCTTTCATCCCGACAGGAATCCCTGCAACCTCAGCCTCACTTGCCGCCACCACCACAAGTACCTGTGTCTTAAACTAGGTTTTTTAGGTGGATTTTATATGCATATGGGGAAATGGATACAGATATAGAGGATTCAAAGATGATAGTTGGCAATTTCTATGGCTTTTCCCTCAAGGCAATTTTCCCTCAAGCCACTTTACTTCCACACCTCAACCCTCTCCAACTGAGTCCTGCTTTCCCTGACTCTTGACCCCCAACAGACCAATAACCACCCAAGACTCAAACTTCCAGGAAGTGAGACTGAAATTTGCCTCTCTCCCTTCCGTCAGAACTCTTCACCCAACAACCTCTGCTAAACAGGCTTTCATGATACAAGGCCTCCTCGTAGTCAGAGGGGTCCCAGAATATATATTCTTATTAAACACAGCCATAACCACACACACATGCTGTATTTCCCCACACAGAGAAATGGTTTTAGTTTTGGTTTTAGCACAAGAGAGATCTATTTGAATATCTCACGGAAAATGTTCTTTTAGAAAGGCATTTCTCTTATTTTCTTTTATTTCCCAGGTGATATTGGGTGTCACATTCTAGTGTGTCATGCCGATATAGGGAACTTAAATCACCTTTGTATAGTATTCTGAATATAAAAATCTCCCCAAATCCTGTACGCTGCAAATGTCTGGCCTAAGTTGGACGGCTTTCAAGCAAAATTTTTACAATCTTTGCTTCAGGTGCCCAATTGTGTCTGAAATTCCATACTCCTGCTAGAAACGGGTGAATGCCCAATTTCAACAAAAGCATGGTGGGCTGCACTAAAGCATTGGCTCAAGATTGCTGTATTTGGACTTGGGGTGGTATTATACAAACACCTGGCCAATGAGGAATATGTCAGCAATTGGCAGAAAACCATGGCTAGAAAAGCCACTGCTATTGGCCTGTCACCCATCCAACTCTTTTACCTGGGCTATGAAGGTGCCCTCAAAGCAAAGACTTTAGGATAATACACACAGTGACCTGAGACATTGATCAGTCCGTCTCCAGTCCGTTGGCAGTAGGAGTACAATATGGGCATAAGTCTGAACAAAATGTTTCTGAAACCTGAAGGCAGGATGTCCTTATTGGGTATTGCTTTGTAACAAACTGATGGGTCTACAGACCGTAATAAATATTGTATTTGTATAAAAAACTGCCCACTGGGCACCTGGGAAAGAATAGGTACAATTTCCAGATTCCTGATTGTGGAAGAGTTTATGTCACTGTGCCGAAAGTGGGTTTAGACTTTCTGAGCTAGAATGCCTTCATTTAAAGAGGTAAAGAATTAAAAGTGAATAACTAACGATGATAAAGCAAGCAAACCTAAACAATGTGTTTTAAATTCCATAGAAAATTCAAAATATCCCATTTCAGTTCATCAGCGGTGAAGAGGTCAAGGCCTCTTTTTAAAGCTACCTCTTCAGCATCTGAGTTCACCTTCTGAAGCTCTCTGTTTGGCTCAAGTGACAATTTTAAGTGCCTGTTCAAAACAGCACTCTGCCCTCCTTCTCTGAAATCGAATGTATGAAGATTAAATCTTCCTCACAAGTATACCAGGCACTTCGGATGTCCCTTCTAACTATCTGCTTCCATTAAAAATGTAAACATTCAGAATACTATACAGTATTTTCATGATAATGGAGTGTCTTTTCAAACTGAACAGGTATTTATCATTGGACTAATTGCTGACCGGAAGTTCCAGCATTTTAATCCTGTTTTAGAAACCTACATCAAGAAACATTTCAGTGCTACTTTGGCCTACACGTAAGCTTTTAATTATTATTACATATTATTCTTTTTTGACCAAGTAATATGTGTTGTAAGCTTCAGAATGTTTAAAAGCTACAATTGTGATGTTATGTTAGCGGAGTGGAGTGTTTATGCTTATCAACTCTTGAAGTTCAAGGCTGGGTGCTTGTCATACATTTAAAGCATGTTACCCTTCTAAAGAATCATTGGACCTGTAGTTTGTTAAGGGTGCTAGGAATTATAGCTCTGTGGTGGTAAACTACAGTTTCCAGGATTCGGTTTTTGGGACTGGCTTAAAATGTATGGTGTATCCCAGCCCAGGTGGCATCCCAGGGCTATTGGAGGCGATGTGCCAATATACTCCTATGGTTACTTTCTGAGTGTAAAGATTGAGTTATGTATGGCAGGTCAATCTCGGTAATGGTTGGTGTTACCCATTTCCTCCCTTTCAGAGGCGTTAAAATGCAGTTCATCTTTATAAATGGGAGGTGGTTGGAGTAAGATGAGATAATAATTGTGGCAATATTAAAAACTGGTATCATAACACTTTTCTCACACACTTTTCATTCCCTGAATGTCTACCAAAACCTGAGCTGTAGCATTTCTGATTCTATATTTGGGGTCAGCAGTTTATAGTCTGGAGTTATTTTAATTTATTATATCTAGTACTTTTAACTGTTCAGTAACTAATTTTTAAGAATGTTAACTGTCACAAGCTCTTGTGACAGGAAAGGGCTATACATTTAATGCGCACACAACTTGTGTAACATTCTGTAGTGTTCATTTTTCACTTAAATTACACCAGTTAATGCTTGTCCTGAATGGTGCTAATAATGTTGAGACTTATGTGTGTTTATGCAGCTTTAATCTAATATTACTGCCTTGAATGATTAGTTGTGAGGGAAATACCCACAAATAAAACAAGCCTGTTCATTGAATGAGAAATAAAATAAATAAAAATTAATAATAATAATAATAGAGTACACATATGACTTCCTGATTGCAATACCTGCTTAATTTTTGTCACTGAAGGATGTCTAGTTCTGGCATCTCATTTGCACAACAGATGCCCACTTGTGTAAAGGACTTATTACTTTTCCCTTGCACTCCTGGATGCACCCCCAAAATCTGTGGATTGTGAGAGTGGTGCTTTGGAGCAGATGGGGGAGGGGTTCAGGAGGATGCGGGAAGTGAGGGAAATCTTTTATTTGCCTTGTGTAGCATTCAATTTTACTCATAGCTACTCTTGGGAAAGAGCTATTTATTTTTTAAACTCTATAACTAAATATATAAATCCATTAGGAATAATTGCTAGTTTGCATTTGGAAGATTTTGTCAGTATTAATGGCGTCCTTATGAACACTACATACAGTGGAATCTGCTATCCACAGGTTTACCACTCCCATCAGCCCATCACCCATTCCCACCCACCCCCACCACCCTCTGTATATATATAAGGGTCTGACACTTCTGTTTCCAGTGTATCTGAAGAAGTGTGCATGCACACGAAAGCTCAAACCAAAATAAAAACTTAGTTGGTCTTTAAGGTGCTACTGAAGGAATTTTTTTATTTTAAATCAAATCTTAGTTTTTGGTAATGCCATTGTAAATTAATTGACTTAGATACCTGGCAACACTTTTATTTATTGGGCAAAGGAATGCAAAATGAATATTTATTTATTATTTTTTTATCCCGCCCTTCACCCCATAGATCTTAGGGTGGGTTCACAACGTAAAAATACAAGATAACCCCCCCCCCCACACACAAAATGCACAATAAAAAGGAAATGTAGTGAAAAGGGGCTGTTTCAAATGCAGGCCCCACTAAAGAAGTCAAGCCCAACAATCTTTATAGCTGCATTCTCAGGTCACCAGTGCAGTGCTCGTGGGCGCAGTTGTGCCTTCACCTGGTTTTCACAAAGCCTGTTGAGCCTTCCCTCCTTCATTGCTCCCTTCTTCATTAGGTGGTGAATGTGGTTACCTTCCTCCCCCTTAAAGTCAATAGAGATGGAGGAAGTTGGAAGATCTATTTCCTATTTAAGCTCTATGTGCTTTTCAAGGCTTGGGAGTAGCACCACAGCAGTTGAATGGAAAGCCGTCTCTCAAAGGGAAGGGGGGAAAGGTGAGAGGCCTGACCAAGTGAGAAGAAGAAAATGGAGAAACTAGGAGTAGACAGGAGGGGAGAAAGTTGGGTGCCTCATGAGTGCGAGAGATCCTTCTGAAATTGCACAATTTTTTCATGTGTCCCCCAACCACCATCAGATCATATTTTTCTCTGTGGACGGAACCATTCAAATTATGTATCCAGTGTACTCTGTGCTGTCATGGTGCAGAAATGTTCTTTGAACCACTGCCAAGGTATACTTGATTGTGACTGTTGCATGCCAGTAAATAATTTTCATTTTTCAGAACCTACTTCTTTTTATCTTCTCATATAGAAAACTGACAAAAGTTTTAAGAAGCTATGTGGATAATGCTGCTGTCACTGATCAGCTATTCAAAGCTATGAAATCTTTGGAATACATCTTCAAATTTATTGTACGGTCAAGAATTTTGTTCAACCAGTATGTATAGTAGCTTTTCTTCTTATTATAGCTTTCAAATTATTTAATTATTCTCTTAATGACTTATTAATATTATATGATAAGGTGAGGCATATTATTATTTTGGGTATACTGAAAATATCGCCATGTTCTGATTAAATGAATGTTGACTATTATTACGCTGTGTTCAGATTTTCTCTCTCCTGCTTACTGATAATTAATTCATTTGATGGTTCTGGTAAGATAATATGCAGTTTGTCTGAATAAGTAGGCAAAGTCTCCAAATTTTAATGATGCAGTAGCAGATCATTCTTCAACTCCCTATCCTATTTGATCATACTGATGCTTAGGTAACATTGACTCTGACATAGAGTTAAGATTATCTCTTAGCTATAAGGAAAATGCTTAGTCAGTGTTATTTTAGCATAAGCATTTATTTTGCTGTATTAGCGGTAGCAAATGTGGTGTTCTCCAGTTGCGATTGGACTGCAACTTCCATTAAACCCAATATTGGAGTTGTACTCCAACAACATTTGGAGGCACCGTGTTGGCCTTTTAGATGATGATGATGATGATGATGACGATGATGATGACGATGATGATGATAATATATTGTTTTTCAGACTTTATGAAAACAAAGGCGAAGCTGATTTTAGGGAATCTTTACTTCAGCTGTTTAAGTCTATCAATGAAATGATGAGCAGTGCCTCCGAGCAGACTGTTATAGTAAAGGTATGATTTGGAAACGAAGAATAACAAGGTTTTTAATACTGTGTACTAAGTGCGTTTGAGATTCATTATTTTGATTTTAATATACAAATAATAATTAGCATTAAGATCTTTTTCAGAGGCTTAAGGTATTGAATGTATTTTCATGTCATGTTTGTGGGACCTCATCATCCCCCAAGCCTCACAGCCATGTAAGGGTGGGTTGTCAGGACTGCAGTTGGAGATGGGAAAGATGAACCTCCCTCCCTGGACAATCCTGATCAGAAGCAGGAATTCCCATGGCTAATAATAATAATAATAATAATAATAATAATAATAATAATAATAATATCATACTAAAGATTTAGCATAATGTGTAGTTTAGGCAGCTGATTTCAGGAGGGCGTCGCTGGGCTATTGGGTTGGGCTTAGGCTTCATCCTGATGATGAAGCAGGAGGAGAACTCTTCAGGAATGTAATTGGCTCCCAATCAGTTTCTTGCTCCTGCCTAGGTTTAGTCTGGTTTATGCACACTGTGCTCAACTGTGTTTTAGTAATGAGTAAACGCAGCCAGTGTGTCTTTACGTCATTTGTTGGCCATCCTTGCAGAATGCTTCTCTAGAGATTATTAAATATTCTTCACAATTGCCAAACTGGGAGGTTCCTTAAATATCTAAACCAGTCCATCATTTACCACAGCTTCAGAATGGAAGCCCTGTTATCTATCAGAGCAGCTCTCTGGCTGGGAGACTTCCTGACAGCTATTCACCTGATGGAAGTCTACCTTCATAATCTCATTCACTCTAGCCACAGGGAAAAAATTAGTTTATATTTAAGCAGGGACGGTTAATGCATCCCTGAGAGCCAAGTCAGCTTAGGAGTCCATGTTAGAGCAGTTAGTTACTTGGAGTTGAAAAACAAGGACTGGAAATTGATTGGTTGGCTGGCTGGCTACACTTCTGTAGAAGTATTTTTTAATAACAAACAAACAAATAATCTCTGCCAAGACAAAACTGAAAGAAAGTTGCCATCAGCTAAAAAAAGAAAAAGTGTATTTTTGACATGTCTACTGAGGAGATTTGAGTGCTTAGCTACAAAGTTCTCAGAACATGTATCCTTACCCCAGTCCCTCCTTGAAATTTCTCTAATTTGTTGCTTTTTACGCATACTACATTTCTAAGTTTTGCCCCCTTGAGTCTTGAAATCCCTCATTTCTTTAGGGAGTAGCATATAATAAGGGCAGAAAACCCCCTTTTAATTTACTATATATTTTGAAAAATGGTTTATGTGTTCACCCATTTGTTTGTCCTCCATGTGTTTGAATAACTCTAACAATATTGTTGCCAAATTTGGTACAAAAGTTCCCGGGGTGGGGGTGGGGGTGGGGGTGATGGGTGATGTTTGGACACTGACCACCATTTTGAATCAAGATGGCAGATCAGAAAATTACTTTGGAGTGACTTCTCCTGTTTTATAGCATAGCTTTAGCTGCCTATTGAGTTTTCATCACCAAACTCAGCATGAAGGTTCCTGAGGTGGGTGTGGCAGACTTCATCACCATGTGGATGCCAGACACTTTTTGAATCAAGGTGGTGGACCCAAACGTCACTTTGACGTGACTTTGCCAGAATTCTGACATAGCTAAGATGTTGTTGCCAAACTTGGCACAAGGGTGCCTGAAATAGAGGTTAAGCTCTTCATTGATGTTTGGATGCCAGGCATGATTTTGAATCAAGATGGTTGGCCAAAACATGACATTGGTGTGATTTCACCAGAATTTTGTTGTGAGAGGTCCAAGCTCACAAATTCCACAATCCATTTTTAAAAATCATAATATGTTTTGGATTCTAAAAATTTCCAAGCAGTGCCAGACCCTCCCTGTTAGTTTCCTATCAAGCAGAACAGGAATTTCATAGGGTCTAAGCATGATACCTAGGATTGATGGAGGGCCAGACTTTCATTTATTTGCCTGTTGATGATGGCAATACATGCCATCCTTAGGTTGATTAAACTCTGTCATTTTTGTTATCATGGGAACAGGGACACAAACTTTGGCTCTGTGCTGTGCAAATATGTTAGTAATTCTAATTAAAAATGTTAATTTAAGAAGTTAACAAACTGCTTAATTGTTGGTAATTGTTCCTGATGTTGCATTGGTATCTGATTATTGTCATCTGAAATTAATATCCCTGTGCTCATGTATATCAGCATCTGGGAATAGCCAAGATAGTAATGATGCCACTAATCATGCGGGGTTTCATTTCAGCTACAGCTTGCAAACCAAGCAAGAGGTTGCATTTTCTGCTTAGCTTTCATAAGAATAAGTATCGACCTTTCATAATATTAGCTGGCTTTCTGATTAAACCAGTTTAGAGTCATTCTCTTTCCTTTTCCTTTTCTAACTATATTACAATTTTAACAAGATAAGAAATATTAACATGTAGGGCTATCTTTACTCAGGTCATAGCTTATTTTGCCAGATTTTCCTTTATTTCAGATGCAACAATGATTAAATAGGAAACTACAACACAACCCAGCAGTACTATTCTTTTATTTTAAAGACCAGATATATCTAAAGAATTAGGTTGTATATATTATATAAAAAATAAAAGACTTAAACCTAGGCCATCCATTTCATGAAATGAAATCCATATCAGTTTGTTTTATATTGTACCTTTCCAAGCAGAATTCGGTGGCTGTAACCCAAATACCTACTTTAAATATGCCCAAAGGCTTGTGGGATGTACAGTGGGTCCCCCCCCTCAAACCATGACACCCCCCAATACACTATTAGAAACTCTTCTGATTTTAAAATTGTTTACTGAGGAGTCAGGTAATGTTTTGCTGATGTTTTACCCCCTGATGCTAAAGCAGAGATTTTCAAGGTCTGGATACCCTCTTGGGAAATTGCTGTTGTCCTGGAACCTATTCCATTCCTTAATTGAAAATGTTTGCTTCTAATGGCTTTTTATAATTCTTTGATATAGTGTAGCCCCCACTCCCCTCAAATGATCTATTGTAGAGCCTAATAATACCCAATATACGTAAGTAAAGTGAATATATAAATAAGGAAATATGTGGGATGTTCTCTAAGCAGCTAGTATAGCTTTGACACAGTAATTTTTTACCCATTTGAAAAGCCTTACTTTCATACCACCAATGAAGTATACATTCAATCTAACCTGGAAACAACCACAGTTTGACGTGAAACTCTCAGCCAGTGTTACTTATGCCAAAAACGAAACCTATTTGCATTATGAGGTAGCATTAGAGTTGAACTCCCCTTGGCCTGGTCAGTCATCAGGAAATATTGATAGGCAAGCCACCCTGAATGAATGTATATACCTCATCCAGATGCAATGATAAGCTGTGGTTTTTCACTACAGAAATAAGCCTAAATGAGCTTTGTGCTCCTCCATCTTCTGGTTCAATCACAAGGAGACTGGAAGCTTTCACTTCTGTTTTTGACTAACTGCAGCTTGCCATTTTGCTGACTGTGCCTGATGGGACTTGAAGTCCAATATCACATGGAGGGCCAAAGGTTCTCCATCCCTGTTGTAATGATAAATTGCTTTATTATTCATCCAAATGCAGCCACAGCCTCTTAAGCATCCTCTTTTATCATTTATAGTAAAAAAAAAAAGCTATACTTGCATTTAGATCACTTTCAGATGTTCTTAAATGCTTAAACTCCATAAATTTAGTGACCTAAATGTCATGTTGTTATAGCATTGAGGTTGTGCTGGATGCCTTCTGGGGTTACCTTCCAGCCCTTTGATTTAACAGATGTAATTCTTGAATCTGCAGAAGAGGGGGGTGTCCATCTATCTATCATCTATCTATCTTAATTTGCTTTTGTTAAGTAGAGAGCATGGGCCTTCAGTGATGCACACCAGACAGCTGAATATGGTGGCAGGGCTGGGGCATGTCTTCCTTTCCCTTGCCCTGGTTGGAGATGGCATCATCCAGAGCAGGGGTCAGCTCACTTTTTCAGCGGGAGGCCGGTCCACTGTCCCTCAGAACTTGTGGGGGGCCTGACTATATTTTGAAAAAAGAAATGAACGAATTCCTATGCCCCACAAATAACCCAGAAATGCATTTTAAATAAAAGGACACATTCTACTCATGTAAAAACACACTGATTTCCGGACCGTCCGCAGACAGTATTAAGAAGGCGATTGGGCTGGATCCGGCCCCCGGGTACCCATGATCTAGAGCAGTGTTTCCCAACCAGTGTGCCTCCAGATGTTTTGGGACTACAACTCCCATCATTCCTGACCACTGGTCTTGCTAGCTAGGGATGATGGGAGTTGTAGTCCCAAAACATCTGGAGGCACACTGGTTGGGAAACACTGATGTAGAGGTCTGGCCGTCTTAGAACTTGAGACCTGACTTGCTCAAAGCTATGGCTTTGGTGGTTCTCGCATCATTTTGAGTGGAGCAGCAGGATCTATTGCGGTGATAATGCTGCAAATCTTTCTTCTTACACTAACGTGGAATATCTAAAAATAAACCTTATATCACAGAAGCTCCATAAGTTTCCAGTGACCTTTACTTCAAGGAAACCAAGAGATGTGCTGAACATCCTGAAACATCTTACTCCTTGGAATGCATGTAACAATATTTTGGGAAATAATCATAGCACTTCGCAGAAGACTTAACACAGAAAATAGTTCTTAAGATTTTGGGACTTAAGCCAATGCCTGAAGTGACTCTTGGAAGATTAAGCAACTAAGAGCAATGAACATCTTCATTCTGAATGTTAACCTAAAATGCAGTTCAGTAGTAAGCCTTTTTGCTTATCATTGAATTTAAAATAAACATTCATTGGCCTAGATTTTCATAGAGTAGGTTGAACAATTACTTACTGTATATCTAACAGACATATTTGCAATCAGACAACATACATTCTTTATAATGTAAAAGAGTTATTTAGAGGGAAAACAGAGATGGTGGATCAAGGCGTGTTTAGTTGTGCTGAGAAAAAAACCAGAATGTTTCTTCATCAGTAGAGGGAGATCAGCTATATTTATGGGCTGTGTGAATTTTTTTCATTCTTTGCTAACTAAAATCAGTTTAACAGGCATCATCTAGAGAAATATGTAAATTAATAATTACTTCATGCATTATTCAGTGAAAAGCTTATTTTGTATCATTGATAGCTCTTATCTTATATAAAGATATGCTAATGGATTTAATTAAAATAATTATACTGAATAATGTACCCTGAACTTTACCCTAAAGTAGTTCATATTAATCACCATCCACAGCTATATTTTTAGTCACAAAGACAATTATAAATTTGATGGTTAATGGATAACAAAAACTTAGAGAATGATACAGTTACTCTAGACATGGCTGCCTTGGCTCTGGTGGGGCACTGTTTCCTGCCATGGAGATATAGGTATAATATGGGTATATTAAATATAATTAGACCTATGCTCCATCTCAGACAAAAGAAAACACAAGTTAGCGTAACCCACATTGGACCACAACATGCAAGCAAAATATAGATCAAGGTGACCAAGGTGACAATCATACTGTGCAGCGTCTCTTACTGGTAGAGTTACACTTGCACCCAACACACACTGCAGAATATAGAAAGGTACAAGATTGTACTGCTAAAGGATCAAGGACTCATCCTCCAAGAAACAACATACAACTCTGCAAGAAGGCAGGAAATAGGCATCTAGAAAAGTTTGCTCACAAAGGAAGCTGAAAAGTAAATATAAAAGGAGAGCCACATCTTGTGCAGTAATAATAGAGCAAAAATAGAGCCTTCCTTCCTTAGCTGTCAATATTATGAAACCCAAATATTGGGTGTTGTTGTTTAGTCGTTTAGTCGTGTCCGATATTGGGTCCTGTGAAGTTATGGTCTCAGCTGCATATGAGACTCTGAGGGAGCCTGACTTGCCATCCACAATGCATATACAGTATTAGATCAAGTCTTTTCTTTCCACAGACATGTTGCATAGGAGATCAATATGGGGCTGCCTGGTAGTGGTGCAGAAAAGGTTGCTTTGTTCCATGGTTGCAGTATGAGAACACTGTACAAAACACCAGAAAGATATATTTTTATGTTTATTTACTGCCACACATGTGTGTTAGGTGTTGTATAATAAGTTGTATAATATTTTCCCTGATTGTTTAGACTGAGTCTACTGATGCTAAAGGATACAGAAGGAAGAAGATGGGGATTGACAAGAGTATTTAAGGATAAGCGATGTTGAAGTGTGGAAATAGAGTCAAGGCATAGGTTCAGGAAAGCCTATCCTGAAGGTAGTAGTAGCCTGGTAAATACATGGGAGGAGACATTTTCGAAGTATAGGAACCAGGATGGCAGAATGTGCACAACTGAAGATAGGACACTAGCAGATCGACTTAAATAAAATGGAAATAGGAAGAAAGAGAATAGTGGAATTGGAAACTAAAAGAGAAGAGACAATTTGGGAATCTTACACATAAACTTTACTCGCTTTATATTAGTCCAGAGATCAACAGAGAAGGTGATGGAAAACGTGATCCTGGCAAATTGACTGATGGGTGAAAGCATTGCTGAAAAGAAGGGTACTAGAGTGACCATGGCTCAGAGAAGTGCCAGGCTGAATCCTTTGCATATCCTAATAATAATAATAATAATAATAATAATAATAATAATAATACAACAATAACAACAATAACAATAATAAAAGAAAAGGTTTGGCAGGGCTTGATTTGAATTGTCAAAAGAAACAGAGTGGACTTAAGGATGGACTAGTTGCCACTATTTTCTGGCTCTGTGTGCTGATTACAGTGTTACTCTTTATTTTGGGAACAAGTTCCATATTAATTTTTAGCCTTTTGTTTTAAATACTTGGCTGGAAATATGGTGGATTCATATATTAAGAGAAATCATCTAACTTTGAGAACGTAAGAGCCAATAAGTTCTCAGTTCAAATTTTGTTTCACTCATGATCTCAATTAATCAAATAATTGTATCCCATATTTGTGAGCCTCACTGCTTGTAAGAGTTACAAGGGTTATTGTAAAAGTTATTGAGATATCATGAAGCAGTCTGCAGTATTAAAATGCTATAGAGGTACGGTTTTTTATGTTAGTGGTAATATTGGCTTTTATTTTTTATTCAACATTAAATTGAGTTGCACATGATTTCAGTTTAGCATTAAATTTCAAATCAAATCATTTATTGCTTAGCTAACAGTCACCACATTTACCGTTAAATTGTACATTTATTCCTTTCAATTTTAGGGAGCTGCACTTAAATATTTGCCAACTATTGTGAATGATGTGAAACTTGTTTTTGACCCCAAAGAACTTAGGTAAGAGTCAAATTTTTTGCTATGCTTTTAGCTTTTATTCCTTGATATATAATTTTTAAACTTGTTTTTGTATGTGTGTAAAGACTATATATGATTAATATTTTATTGCTGCAGTAGAAATCTGGCACCCAAAATGATTGACTATAATCACTTGTTATGTATTATAGTTCCTGAAGGCATACGGAGCAAACATATTTCACTTTTAGTATACATATTTTTTTCAGATAAATGTTGTTGACCTTCATAGGTTATAGATTATACAATGAGTGTCAAAGATTTTTTAAAATGTTGAGCCATCAGAATCTTTAATTTTTTTTGTTATGTACCACATTTTAGACTGTAATCATATGCGCACTTACTTGGGACTAAACCCTGTTAAGCTCAGCAGGACGTCTGAGTAAATGTGCCTCAGTTTTCACTATTATGCATGTATTTTTCAGTACAAATGTACAGATGTTTATTTTAATTACTGTATTACTTTCTCTTTGTCAAGGGCATCTCAGAGTGGATTCTAATATTGCTATTAAGTTTAACAATTCTTACTGTTTCAATATGCAAGTCTAAATGACTTTTATGAATATAACTTTTATTAATTTAATTTTTATTGGTGTGGGTATTATAACCATGGATGGGTAAAACTAGGAGAGCCCCAAATGGAGTACGTAAATGATTCCAAAACAGTGGACCGGGGTGGGGTGGGGTGGAGAAAATAATCAAAGCTTGCTTTTTAAAATAAAAAAACAACAAATAATTCCCAGGGTGAGATTAATATTTACTTTATGGTAATGTCCTGTGCTTGCTTACTCAGAATTAATTCCCACAAACTTCACTTGCCCTTACTCCTAGGCAAGATTACGGCCTTAATGTGTCTGTTTGCGTGCATATACAAGTGTGTGTTGCGGCTTACACACTTACCTGGGAGTAAGGCCCAGTGACCTCGATGAGTCTTACTTCTGAGTAGACAAGAATATGATGTTACTTTGAGGAATTTATTTATTTACAGTCAAGCGGTGTATACATTTTATGACATAAATAAATACTAGTAGGAGCCAAGATCCTCATGTGAATCAATTGGTTGACCTGCAGAAACCTTTATTTGTACTGGACTTTCAAAGAGATTATGGGGCAGGGTTGGAGAAGGGATCAAAAGCAGGAATTCCTGTATGGCACTTGTGTTGGGTGAGAAGGGTGTTTCAGTCCTTCTGGGCAAAATAAAAAAATTCCTTCAGTAGCACCTTAAAGACCAACTAAGTTTTTATTTTGGTATGAGCTTTCGTGTGCATGCACACTTCTTCAGATACCTTCTGGGCATAAGACTCCAGTCAGATTAGAAGGGAGATGAAGAGCTATAACCAGCCTGTAGTTCTTAGTTTGTTTTGCTACATAACTGGATAGGAAGACTATGTAAGTGATGAGGTCTCCAGGTCAGAAAAGTTATTTGCCATGGAATTCTTGTTTACACAAGTGAGGGTCTAAAGAGTCATGTTACACTGCATTTCGAGGTTGTTATTGTATATTAACATACTTGCTTCCAGTTTGTTTTTAAGAGATGTTAGTGTTGTTGCCTTAAATTCCATGGTTACCTTAGAATCCAAGCAAGCTAAAAGGGTTAAAGCTGGTCATATCTCCATATTTTTACCTAAGTATGTGTTGATATTGCAGTCAAAGTGAATAAGCAGGATTTGATTAAGCACAACTTTTTAGTTAAGTCTGAAGTTTTCCTTTCAACCATGTAAAATAGACTGATACCGCAGCAATCTTAGGAACTGTCTTACCAGAATAAATGATTGCAGAAATTCAGAGATTTGCGAAGTGTTCAGTTTCCAGGCTCATGAAGCCATATAAGAGCACCAAAATGTATTTTGTGGTTTGAGCTGAGTCTTTAAATTAATGAGGAGTTTGGAATAATATATTTATATTGGGAAAATGGCTTTAAAAAAAAAGCTTTTCAAAACTCCCAAATTCTTAAATTCACATTTGAAAAATATTTTACTGAAATTGTTAACTCCTTCGTTCTGTTAATTTTCTTTTTGTTTCTCTCCCCCCCCCCCCAGCAAGCTATTCACAGATTTTATACTGAATGTTCCAATGGGCCGTCTCACAATTCAGAAGCTATATTGTTTGATTGAAATAGTTCACAGTGATCTTTTCACCCAGCATGGTAAGGAAAAAAAAATCACAGAATCTTTAAAGAATCATTAAATTGTCTCATTATTTGCTATCTGCCAATCTTTGTCAGGGCCAGCTACTGTATTCCTTACTGCAGATAGCAGTTGAGGTTGTAGCCAAGAATCTACAACCTTCATTGCAAGTGCAAATGTGTATATATTTGTAGAGTAAAAGTTATAGAACTTTCAGGTTGGTCCACATGTAAAGTGATGCTTAGCTTGGCTGTCTTTAGGCTCACATCCTTCTTCCCGTTTCCTACCTATTTCTTTGATCAGTTTGTCTCATAGCCAAACTGGGCAAAGTATGGTCTGCCTTCAAATCCGACATGAAAACCATATTTGGGTTTGTGGCATCCCATAATTAAATTATACATTTAATTGCACACTACAAAGAAACCGTGGAGGAATGAAGTGGCATGTTTGCTAAGCACTTCAGGGATAAAAGCTGCTCCGGCCAAGATAACGGGTCAGTATGCAGATGTGTCCATAACCTAGTCTTGTGTTGTTAGATGAATGATGTTCCTGGATAAATATGGCCTTCTTTTGTATGCTTTCTCCTTGTCCCTCTTGCCTTACAACATGGAGCAGGCAGGAATTGATTTGCGAGAAGTGTGGTCTCAAAAGCCCTTTCGGAAGTTACAGTACTTGTTTTAAAAATATTTATACTCATACCTTTCTGCCTGACAGCAGGGCGCTGCCAGTGAAAAAAGCAACACATAAAAGGCAGTGGTGACTTATTTAAGTTCAGGATGGGACAAAAGATGGAAAATGTCCACTTCCCAGGCATTTGATGTTGCTGCTGTAGCTGTTTTCAGCACTTGTCAGACTGCTTCTGAAAATTCTCTGGACCTGGAAGATTGTGATAACTATTGGCTGCTTGTAAACATTCCCTTTCTGAGCAAAGTGGTTGCTCTGCAACTCCAAGATCTTGTGGACGATTATCTACTTTCAATTCAATCTGGATTTAAGCTTAGTTTTTGGTGCTGAAGCTGTTTTTGTTTGCCCCAAGGAATGCCCTATGCCAGAAAAAGAACAGGGGAAGCACAAGCCTGCTAATCTTCTCTATGGGTTTCAATATCATCAGCCAAACCACCACCCTTTTTTAAATTTACAAGCATTTATTCCCTTGACTGTGTAGAAACCACTACCTTTATTTGGGCCAGCCCTTTTTGCTTCAAAACTCAGAGACGCATGGCCACTTGAATTTGCTATGAGAGGCAATGCCTGGTGATTCCTTTCAGTGTTCCTGGGGGGTGCAGTGCTGCACGTAATACTACACTTTGCTTGTGCAGTATGACTGCACCACACAGTCCAACAAATACTGTTCTTTTCTGTTGGTGACTCAAGCTGAGTTCTTGAGTACATTTCATTGAATTTAAGGTACATTGAGTCATGCATGCTTTCAGGCTGTTAGTGATTTTGAGGACCCATAAAACTATTTTTGCGGTTTAATGAAATCCTACACTAGGTTTTGAGTTTCAGTGTTTTCCTTTTGTGTAAAACATATATGGATAGCTAGCTATAGGTAAGAAGAAACTGCCACTCTCTGACATAAGTTATGACAATGTAATAGTACAAAGCCCCTCTCTTTTTCTGTTTTTGTGCAATTCTTTCTTCCTATAATTTCTTGTTTATAGTACCACATATAAGCTATGTGGAGGCAGATAGCTGAAGTTCAATATTCACTGTGACCTGCCAGTGATCATGCCAGCAAAGCTTCCGGATTTGTATTGACACCCCAAAATTACCAATGTAATAATAGTAATAATGAGCACATTTTGGTAATTGAGTGTTCAGAGAGATGAACGTGGTAGTTATATGGGCAGAGGCTTTAATATGGATTACATACATTGAATTATAGATAATTCCCACACCCTGTAACTTGTATGTGTCTGGTTGTGGAAAAGGTTAGAACGGAACTAAGTGTTTGAAAGTTTTGTAAAAGATTTTTCTTTTCTTCACTGTGGACTTTACTTAGAGGTGAAGTCAGCATATTTGAAAAATGAATCAAGTGGAGCTGGTGACCGGAACACAGGTTAGGACTGTGATAAATAGGCTTCCTTGATGTTGAAAGATGTGCAAGCCACAAATACCCCTACCAATGTCGGCTTAAAACTTTGTATTCGGCTTTGATGAAGTACACTGTGGAATTATAAATGGCAGTATGTTTGTCGTCCAGTTTTAACAGAATTCTTAATTCTTTTAAAAATTGCACTTCAATTATGCTCAGATATTTGGGAAGATGCCTCAGTAAAATTACCTCCCTCCACTCCAAAAAAAGAAAGGAAAAAAGGAACTTCTATCTAAAATGTTCATACTTTGAGGACCGTTTGGAATGATTTTATGATGATGATGATTATGAATACGGTTTTATGGTATTGGAACCATGACAATTTTTCCTATATTTTGAATTTTCTAGATTATTTGTTGCATTATTGGTGAGTTCTGGGCACAAGGCTTGTAGGGAAAAGAGGCAGTCTCCAGTTTGTGTTGTGCACAGAACATGCAGGACCTCAGATAGTTCCTGTGGGCTCTGCTAAGTCAGCTACAAGAGAAGTTGTATCTCTAGGGAACCAGAGCCCAGGCCTGGTCAGCCTACATAAAGCTTCAAAAGAGTGGCAGGTTCAATCTCCCTGGAGATGCTGGTTGGCTTGTTAAATGGTTCCCACCTTATTTTGTAGTGTTTGGCTTTTGCAAGGCAAAAGTTATTGCAGGGGACTCTTCCTTTTTAGTAAGAGGATGAAAACAGAGTTGTGTCTTTCAGGTAGGAAGGCCCTGAATAAGGTACTGATGAAGTAGCCCAAATCTTGTCCTCATTTGAGTCTTCTGTACACTTTGCAAAGTCCCTTGGTTGGTCAGTCATGACAATTCTATATTATGGAGTTCTAGACCTAGATTGGTAAAATGATAAATTGCCTTATCCTTTTGTTCTGTGTTAGAAACCTTTATCCTAATATGCACTTAGGGTGAATCAATCGACCTCTAGTCAAGGTAGGCGTATCTTAGAGCTCATCAGAATAATTCCCCATAAGATCTCCTGCACCAGTTAAACATGCTCAGTCCCCCTGATTAAATTCTAATCTTCATGTCTGCCTTTGAGCCTATGAGTAAGTATCCTATGTAGAGTGCTCACTCACTAGTGGATCCCAGTTGGATCCACTATTCATCATGGTGTGGCTTGAGGAATTGGGTAGGCAGTACAGACACACCTCCATTTCCCACAGGCAAGGGTCTCTGCAGGTTTCACCTCTTGTTAAGAAGAGTTTGTTACAACACTGATAGTTGTTTTCTCTCTGTTTAAACTGAAATAAAGTGGCCCTGGTTCCACCTAGCTTATTATGTGTCTGAATCTTTATTTAGCCATCAGGTTGCAACTAAGCAGATGCTCATGGACAGTGTTTTCAGATTACTAAAAATCCAAGCATTTGAAAATTCCTTGTCCATAAATGTTCATATATTTTTTAGAGGGAACATTCAACATGGTTCAGTGGGTCACAGGTTTAACATAGCCAGCAAAATATTAGACCCCCTTAGAAGATGTTCATAAAGCGTTTAAAGTTCAGATTCATCAGAGTGCTTACATTTTGCTTTAATATGTCTGTGTTGCTCTGAACAGTTTTGCTTAGTTAATGGTACCCTGCTGAGCATCTGTTTAAAAAAGATTAATACTTTATTCTTGCACATGTTCACCTGACATTAATCATCTTGGGTTAGATCTGTGCAGCAGAAGAGGAACAGATGCTGAAGTATTGTTGCTTGTGGTTATTGTCTCATACTTATGAGCTGTCTTCAGCCTTTGTATTGTGAACAAGTGCATAATCCTATAGGAAACAGATTTTTTTTCAAGGTCACTCATTAATCATTGTAGTGATGTTCATATGACTATAGTTTGGGGATGTACCATTTCTTTATCACGATGTCTGGATAACCAAGGGAAGAGAGAAGATATGCAGGAAAAAATGGGGAGTGGGTTTGGGGAAGTACAAAAATCCTGCATTTCTAAATGGTTGCTTCTAATTCAACTGACTTGTATTGCAGGTATAACAATAGTTTTTGGCCACAAAAACGCCAAACGGAAAAGAGTATGAATACAGAAAATCATTTTTAACCATGGCATCCACCACAGTTTAAAAACATTTCAGAAATTATTCCAAGTGTAATAGCGCTATAATCACATCTTGTAGATAATTAATTGCTGGGCTGTAATGTGGAAAAATGCAGGAAGTTATGTGGTTATAACTTGTGACACATTTGCAATCCTGTTCAGTGATTTAGTACCTGCAAATATAGACACATTAATCCATATTTTACATGTATGTTTTGCAAATATTAATTTGGGAAATTTTACTAGAAGTCATTCTGCAACATGGACATAATTGCACTGGGCAAGATGATCTTTGAAACACAATTTAACCTTGCATCAGTGGGTGAAATTAACCAAAAATTGAAAAACACACACAATATCACATGAGCATTTAGGGGAATTAGCAATGATAATTTAATATGACCTAGGATATTTATTTACTCAAAATGAAGTAAAAATGGCTTTGCAGCTTGAAACACAAATATATAACTATGAAAGAGACTACTCACCAGACATTGCCTGGATCGTGCACTTTAAATACGTTTGGCTTCAGTTTGGAAATTTGTCATAAGCTTTGTGTTTTCAAGGTTAAGTACAGTACTTAATTACTTTTTCCCTGTTCAATATGCAGACTGTAGAGAGATTTTGCTGCCAATGATGACAGATCAGCTGAAGTACCATTTGGAACGACAGGAAGACCTGGAAGCCTGTTGCCAATTGGTCAGCAACATCCTGGAAGTTCTTTACAGGAAAGATGTGGTTAGTAATTAAGTGTGTATATTTAATACTGAAATCTTGAAAGTTTTCTATACTGCTGTGAGTGGGCATAAGGCTAAAAGAAGTAGAGCTTCTTCTTGCCTTAGGGTTCCATTTTAGAAGGGGGAAAGCTAAAAGTTGGCATTGTGACAAGTATTTCATTTTTATTATTTTATACATCACACAATTTATCAGTAGGTAGGAGATCTGGAGCTGGTAAGTGGGATTCAAGCACTTTAATTCTCTGTGCTGCTGTGGCACTTTGCAAAAGGAGGGCTCTGTGGGGCTTCTCTGCTGCATTTAAACACCACCCCTGAAGACTGCTAACAAACAATATTTAAACTACTGTCTTGGTAGGAGTCAGGTGATGCTAAGACTAGTTTCACCTGGTCCTATAAAGCTTTTGGCTCTGGTCTCCTCAGTTTGACCAGTTCGTCGCCCAGATACAGACTGGGCTCTTACAAATAGTACCTGCTTCTTTGCTCAGTGGTCTAACCGCACAGCTTCCTTGCATCCCAGCTCAGTTTAAGTGCTGGATAGACACTTGCTTGCTTTCACACTGTCATCCCTGACACATTTGCATTCCTAAGAGGCATAAAAAGAAAACTCAATAAGAACCTCATCTAATAAAACAATGCCCAGGAGTTGAGCTTGCTTCTTGACTTCATTCCCAGTTTCTGTCAGTGTAGGAATGAATAACTTTGCAGTGTGGACTGCTGCATTATATCCATGCTGCACTGCAAGATGAGGCCTTTAGTGCTTTGTGTATACAGTCTTCTGAAGATGGCTTTAATTTTGTTTTATCAGCAAATAGGTTTGTTTGAACTCTGTGTGTGCTCATTTTGAAGTCTCACTATAGGATGTCTGTCCACGCTTTGACTTCACATTCGAAAAGGGATAGCTGTTGGAAAATAAAAACAAAATTTCTTAGCCACAAGCATTATTTTAACATACAGTGAAACTCAGAATGCTGGATGGATAGTGTGAATTATTTATCAGGAATTTATAATGCACAGCAAAACTCCATGTTGCCATCTTAAAACAATTTGTTTAGCATAGATGCCTGTTCAAACAGCCAAGTGAAAACAATGGGAACAGCAGTGCTCTTTGAGAACTATGACCTAAGGATGATTTCCCTTTGAATTAAGCATAACAGTAACATGGAATGTTCTGAGTCACTTAATCAGTAGGATATGGCATATAGTTTACAGGGTTGGGATTTTTAAATAGTTAAATACAGTATGTAGGTCCACGGGTGTGACTGTTGGTGAGTTTTTTTATTGTGTTATATTTCTTCCATTGTTCCAAAATTCCCATTATGCAATGTTTTATGAGAAGACTATTGGAAGTTTTATATGTATCTTATTGGCTCACTAGCTCATAAAGGTTAGGGGACAGTTGTCTTAAATCTACTCCGTACCGTTCAATATGTTCAAGCTGCCCTGTGATACTGCTCAGTCTGATCATATTCTAGCATTCTGGGCTAAATGTGGCCTTGATGAACACAGTCCAGCAGCAGGACTTGATCCCCTGCTCCCTCCCCAAAAGGAAAGTTGAACTGAGGTATGCTTTGTGGGTACAAGCAATTACCTTGCTGTTTTTCTTACCTGCTGAGATAGCAAAGTTGAGGGCCTTCTGATTAGGAAGCTGTCAGTGATACCTGTTTAGAAGTCAAAGAAAGTAAAAGATGAGTTGGCTGAATTGAGACACTTCGGAGGGATTCTTTTGGGAAATGGTGGAGGGTATTTATTGGCTGAAGGTTTAATTATCAAGAGCAGGGAGGAAAGGGGCAGGATAAAAGAAGTTGTTATTATGGCCAATGAAGCTAATTCTGTGCCTTCTTAAACAATGGGAGGAGAAAGACATGTGAAGAGGCAACCCTTACATTATGTTTCCTTTGTTGGAAATGTAATAATTTGTGGCCAAGCTGTTAAAATGTGTGTTTCAGAAAGAGGAGCTGTACATGGATGTACAGAAGAAATAATCTATTTGACTATATAGGACAGAGGGGCCTTTTGTTGTATTCATGCAACAAACAGTGGCTTTTCTCTTTTCAAAGTAATTCTGACTGATTTGCTTTGTGGTATGTAATGGTTGAGAGTCACACTACTTAGCTGGCATGGCATATTTGATATGGCAAGGATCTTCCTGGACTGCACACAAAGTCCAGGAAGAACCCAAAGCCCCTCAAGTAGTTGTGTAGACCAGGGGACTTCTCCAAGCTTAAAGATAGTTGAAAATGTTGCTGCAAACCACAAGAGGGGAGAGAGCTCTTGTGCTCTAATCCTGATCAAGTTTTTCCCATAGGCATCTGATTGGCCACTGTGAGAACAGGATGCTGGACTAGATTGCGGGCCCTTACATTCTTTTGTAATGAAATGAGCAAAATGCAACTTATCATTTATGTTGGGCTCTACCATGGAATGCCAAACCATGGCATTGAAAGGAGAAGCTGGAGCATAGGATTGATTGTTAGAGATTAAAGATTTCAGCTAAAAAAAGTGGAATGGAGACGAGCACAAAGTTGTGCTTGCTGTGTATCTAGGTATGCGTGCTTTCCCCTTTTCTTCTGTGCCAGTTTGTTCCCCCCAGTCTAAGGCTGCATACATGCCACACATTTTAAGTACTGTACAAGACTTTCTCAAAAGCATATTGCTTCCTCCTCCCAAAATCTGAGAACTGTAGTTTAAGGGCGATGGGAATTGTAGCACTGTGAGTGGTAAACTACAATTCTCAGATTTCTTTGGGGGAAGTAAAATGCTTTAGATCAGGCTTAGGTAAACTCGGCCCTCCAGATATTTTGGGACTACAACTCCCATCATCCTTGACCACTGGTCCTGTTAGCTAGGGACAATGGGAGTTGTAGTCCCAAAACATCTGGAGGGCCGAGTTTGCCTATGCCTGCTTTAGATGCAAGGCCTTGTACACAACCGTAATCAGTTTGTCTTTACAACAGTGTTGAAAAGTTTTACTGGACTTCCCATAGTGAACAGTAACTCAACAATTCAAATTAGTTCTTTATCTAAATTATTTGACACTGATTCATACTGAGGATAAAAGCGCAAGGTATTCACAATTGCTGCTTTAAGGGTACACAGTTTTTATAGCAAACTTCTGGAGTAGCCTTAGGTTGGTTTTTCAATGATTTCCTTACATTTCCTGCTCTGCTTTGGTTTATAGGGACCGACACAGCGACATGTACAGATTATTATGGAGAAGCTACTGAGGACAGTAAACAGAACAGTCATATCAATGGGACGTGATTCAGAACTCATAGTAAGTGCCTATTGGCAAACTTCTAAAAATACTATGGCAGTTTCTATTCACAAAAGTGCATAATCCATTGGACATCTCTTCTGTGGAGTACTGACAACGTTTATGCAAGATCCTTGTTGTGATTATGAACCAGGCCAGTTAATTTCAGTGAAGATTTCCCATTTAAGGTATAGAATTGATATCTTTGACAGTGTGTGTGTGGAGTTTTACATTTCCCTTGTGCTGTTGCTGTAAACTGTAGTTTACAGTTTTAAAGTAGATCATTTATAGAAGTATGATCTAATAGACAAAGATGTTCTGTCTAAGACATTCTGTTGTGTTACTCATGACAGAAGATGTCTCTCACTTCAGCTGGATTTCTCTTTAAATGACAAAATCTTAAGCTCATTTCAGTGGTCTAAATATGCCCGGATATACACTAAAATGCTTTAATGATTAACTGGATGGTCCATACTTACTGCTTATTTATAAGCAACTAGAGCAGCTATTTTAGTCCTTAACCAATTTCTGATGGCTGGGGAGAAGTGACTGAGGTTAAAACAACAAGTTGAATCCATGCTAGATATAATGGAGGCAGTGTTGGTTAGTAGAACTCTTGGAGCAGGAGTTAGGCTTGCTCTAGGAGAAGCAGTATTTGTCTGCTTTGTCCTGGAAAGCTGAAACCAGCACTGGCCAAGATATGTCCATATCAGCTGCTTTTATTATGGAGGCTTGACCCTTTTTGGAGCAGAGAGAGACCTTGCCACCACTTATATATGCTTTTGTAATTTCAAGGATTGATCCGTGTAATATACTTTATGTGGAGATGACCTTGAAAAGGACCTGGAATCTATAGCTAGTGCAGATGCCACAGCTGACAAATACAGGGATGGCTTGTTTCCCAACAAATGCTCAAGCACTGCTGCAGCAGTCACACTTCTATGCCCTTTAAGATATTCCAGTTAAGTTTCTCCTTCATGTATATTTGCACTCTATCAGGTAAAGTTATCAGCAGCAGGGAGCAAGGCTTTTCCTGCAGTCTTTTGAGTCTCTGGAATGATGACCTCTTGAGGTGGTGAGCAGAAAGTTCTCTGTTCTGTAGGTCCTGTAATTAATAATAATAATAATAATAATAATAATAATAATAATAATAATTATACCCCGCCCATCTGGCTGGGTTTCCCCAGCCACTCTGGGCGGCTTCCAACAGAAAAAATAAAATAAAATAATCGATTAAACATTAAAAGCATCCCTAAACAGGGCTGCCTTCAGATGTCTTTTAAAAATCTGGTAGCTGTTTTTCTCGACATCTGATGGGAGGACGTTCCACAGGGCGGGTACCACTACCGAGAAGGCCCTCTGCCTGGTTCCCTGCAACTTGGCTTCTCGCAACGAGGGAACCGCCAGAAGGCCCTCAGCACGCTAATTTTAATTTTAGCGTGACAAACTGAGGACGTGCCCTTCCAGTATATAAACAATTTTGCTTTGACATAATCAGCAAAAATACATTGAGTATCTTACAATCAGAAGTACCCTGAGATAGTGCTACAGTCACAATTTGAGCCCAGTTTCACTAAATGTTGGTCTGACATTTTATTAAGTATAGAATCATAGATTTATGAATGTACTTTAAAGAAAGGATATCTTCTGACTTCAGTATTATAGGTGGCATTTTGAGGCTGGTCTGATGAGGGACTGTTCTCAATTTTTTTTAGTTGCTATATTTTTGTTGGTTTGTCATAGCTTTATTTTATAAATATAGTTTTATATTATTTTCATTCATTTTGAAGTAAACTTCCTTAAGCCTAGGAAAGGCAACTCATGAAAACCTGTTTACTTAAATGAAATGCATTATTTGGATGTTTTCCTCTTTGGAGATGCCAGTAAGGGGACATGTACTAATCAATACAGCAAAGACAAAACGTTACTGCGGATAAAGTATTTAAATGGTAGTTTATTATTATTATTATTATTATTATTATTATTATTATTATTATTATTATTATTAATATTTGCTTTTTAGCTTGTTCCCCACATCCTATTATTTGTAGCCATAGGGGAGCAATATATTATGTGGCCTTGTAGTAACTTGACTGTCTTAAATGATCTATTCTGAAAATTTGATGGTTTTCACAGTCTTTTTCTTTTATTGTCTGAAATCCATAAATTTATATTTGAATGCTGGCCAAACAAGTACATTGTATTAAAAATGAATACTCTGAACATGAACATGGCATTATAAAAGCATTGCATTTGAACATACTATAATTATTTAATGAACGCTGCCAGTACCAAGAATTTTTAAAGGGACACTTACCATTTCTGAGAGAACTCATTCCAGTCAACCGAACATGATTCACTTTTATAGTGTCAATAAAGTAGTAAAATTGCACTGCGAATGTACTTCATTTTACATCATCTTACCTTTCATGCATCAATGACAGATTGAACTTTATGTGTTAAAAATTTTAAAGTGTTTTTTTTCTTTTCTCTTTTTTTCCATTTTGGAGGGGGGTCATCACCGAATTTGGATTAGACCCTAAACTGGTACAGCGTAATGCAGTGAAAATGGTTATGAAACTGAAGTCTAAATCCACAGTAGCTAGAATAGTACCTCTACACAAATGTGATTCACCATGTGCAGTCTCAAGAAAATTCAAATATAGAAAAATGAATAAGGAGAAGTCATGTTTTGCATCTGATCTTTTATTTAAAATTCTTCTACAGTTCTTAACATGGCTAAGGAGGAGGAAGCTCGGTTTATAGCACAATGCCAATTGGGGATTACTCTCAAGTTCAGTAGGGTTTACTCCTAGAAAAGTCTGCATTGGATCACACCCATAAAAGGCCACCTGAAACTTTGACCTGGCAACTATTTACTAACAAATAGGCCTTGCATTTCTATATATGCTCACCTGGGAATTAAGCCAGACTGAACTCAGTGAAGTCTCTTTTTTTGAGTATATATGTATAGGATCACAATGTTAACGTATCTGTGGAAAAGTAAACTCTATGCAAAGCTGTAGGATAACATCAGATATATACTTCAAAGTGATACTGGTGAGATGCATTTTCAGAATAATCATTGCCTTATTTTAAATTCACAGCTGACACTATTATTTTCACTCCCATTGTCAGGCATTCCCTTTTTCCAGTGAAAGCCCTCATAATTCCAGTCCTGTGACAACTAGGGCAACAAATTATACACCTGGAAACAATTAGAAATGTAATGCTATAGAAGCCCAGACTTGATGGTGTCTTCACATCAGGGTTAGTACTTTGTCCTGTGAACATTCTTCATAACAAAACGAAATTAATCAGCTAGAAGCATACTATTCAAAAGATGAGGCTGGGTATTCCCTGTATTTCAAGGTAATCTTTAGAAATGAGAAACAATAGAATCTTGAGGTATGTTGTAGAGAGCTTAAAGTGACAAAACCTTTCATAGGCATAGGTATTGTGTATGAGTCAAAAATGAGATTCAGTCACTAGGGTGAACAAGCTCATAGGTATAGATGGGTCCAGGCAATCTCTTGAAAGCTTGTGCTCAATCACGACACCACATGTGAGATGACGGCTGAGTCTGATAATTATTATTTATTAAATTTATACACCGCCCTTCATCTGAACATCACAGTGCAGCTTTCAACATGGAAACACAAAATATAGAACATAACAAACAAACACCTCCCCAAATATTTAATTAAGAAGCAAAACATTCTATGAGCTTGCTTTTTCATAGTTGAATTCTTAATCTACATCTAGAGCATTTAGAACTTTGGGAAATCTTTTCTATGACCAGACTGGATGTTCCACCTGCTTCAAGTTGGATTCAGGAAATTCTGGTCCTCCCCAAACCCTGTGCTGCTCCATAATAAGAACATACCGGTAAGAATGTGCTGGATCAGGCCAATGACCCATCTAGTCCAGCATCCTGTTCCACAGTGGCCAGTCAGATGCCTGTGGGAAACCAGGGAGCAGAACATGAGCACAAGAGTACTCTTGCCTCACAAGATTTCCAGCAACTGGTTTACTACCTCCAGCTATGGAGGTAGCGCATAACCATAGTAGCCATTGATGGCACTCTCCTCCATGAATTTGTCTAGTCCTTTTTAAAAAGCCATCCAGGTTGGTGGCCATCATTGCCTCCTTGGAGAAAATTCCCATTGTGTGACAATATGCTACGTGATGTTGGACAAGGAGTGGGCCATGGCCAGGTACAGCAGGGGCTCCCCACTTGAGTATACGAACTGATCTTCACTATTAAAGTGGGAGAACAAAAATGAGAAAGGTAAGAGACTGGAAGTTCCGTTTTCTGCTACTTCTAAAATCCAAAGTTGTCCTTAAGAATTAAAACACACTTAGAACAGTGTAGTCTGAATGGTGCTATTTGCTCCTCCAGATACAGAAAGTTTGATCCTAGAAGTGGTGCATGTAGCATTTACTTATTCAAAAAGACATGCATAATTCAAATGATTTGTTAAGAATTGTTAAATTATTAACCATTGTGCCTTTTAACCTTACTGTTGTGCAAATTGAGAGGTGATGTTAAAAGGGCGGAGGGGAAAGATCCAAATAAATGGGCAGAATATTCAACCCACAAAATTCAGTATTTACCATCACATTATTCCTTGGAAAACATAAGGGCTATAAAGTTACAAAAAGGAGTAGAAAATTGGTTTTGTAAGGTTTTAAGGATAGCACACGGAGGAAGAAGCAAGATGAAGAGGAAGGCACTTGTGCACACAATGTCTTCAGCGAATTTTGTTGCAAAATCTTGACAGAAATGTGTTCAACATACCGTGTTTCTCTGAAAAGAAGACACCGTCTTATATTTATTTTTCCTCAAAAAAACACACTATGGCTTATTTTCAGGGGATGTCTTATTTTTTTCCTCCTCCTGCCGCGGCCGGCATTGCTGCTGCGCCTATCACTATGTCTTATTTTCGGGGTATGACTTATATTCCTTGAATGCTTAAAATCCTGCTACAGCTTATTTTAGGGCTACATCTTATTTTCGGAGAAACGGTATTGCAAGGGTGCTTTCTGATAAGTTTTCATTCACAGATGATTGCAGCTTTTTTGTGATAAATTGATGATGATACTTGTGTAATTGTTCAAACCATTGCATCCTAGTGCTATGAATGAGGGAACTGACAATGGAAGGCAAATTGGTTTATCACATGTTAAAACTATTAAGTGGAATAGAAATTTATTCTAATTGCACAGTATTGATGCTGTATAAACCAGCCATGATGGACTGCTGGATATGCCCTTCTATTTGTTTATATTTATTTTCTGTTAAAATGAAAGTTATGGAAAACAAGCTTTAAAAACACTTACTTGGAACCTGAAATGAAATAAAATCACAAAGTAGCTGTCTTATTACAAAATAATTTCAGAAATAGGCTGGAAAGAGAAGTTGCTGAATTGCAACTTATTACCAAACTTAAAACCATTGAGAGACCTGGTCTGAATAGAGACATTGGATTCTTATCTCATTATACATGATAAAGCTATTTTTAGCCATCTCACCCCTTGCTTTTTCTTGTAAGACCAATTGCAGTCGTTAACAGTCGTCCACAGGTTTACCACACCTATCAGCCAATCACCCATTCCCACCACCCTTCTGAGTAATACCCCTCCCCACCCTCTCACTATATATAATGATGGTCTGGTGACTTCTGTTTCAGTGTGTCTGAAGAAGTGTGCATGCACACAAAAGCTCATACCAATGACAAACTTAGTTGGTCTCTAATGTGCTACTGGAATATAATATAATAATATAAATATAATAATTCGGATCTCTATTAGTTGGGATGTAGTCTCAGTCTGTTCATTTAATCAGTTTTTAATTGAGCCTTGTGAAGTTATAGCCTCAAGAATGAACATAAATTCAGAGTCTACAGTCCTAAATGCTTTTTCTAATTTACAGGCAAAATTACTTATGCTAAATATTGTATTGGCTATATTTGTCCCCCTCCCCTTTTCTGCATAGCATCTTTAGCCATTTGCTGCATATATGCATATTTTTTTGTACTCGTCTTTTCTCTTGAACACAGCCAGAAAAGAATGTGCTGATAGCCAGGAACCAGCATGGCTTTATAAAAAATTAGTCATGACAAACAAATCTTATATACGGTATATATATAGAGAGAGTGTGTGTGTGTGTTTGTGTTACTAGTTTGGTAGATCATGGGAATGTTGTGGACATAGTATATCTTGATTTCAGAAGAGCATTTAACAGCTTCCCATGATAGCCTTGTTGACAAACTCATAAAATGTGTGATACTGTTGCTAGATAGATCCACAAATGATTAAACAACAGTACCCAGCAAATGTTTGTTTAATGACTCTATGTCATCTTGGAGGGAGGTCTGCAGAACTCTGTCTTAGACTCTATGCTATCCATACTTTTTTTTAATGACTGGGATGAGGGGAGTGGAAGGATGCTTATCAAATTTGACAAAAGCTGGGAGGGGCACCTAAATACCATAAAAGATGTTGTCAATATTGAAAATAATGATGAAACCAACAAGATTAAATTCAGCAGAGATAAATGTAAAGTCCTGTGTTCAAGTATCAGGAATCAAAGGCAGAAATATAAGATGCAGAGGGAATGGGGCTGGCTTGGCAGCAATAGATGTGGAAAGCTTTTAGGTATCTTATTTGATCATAAGCAGAACATGAACCATAGAACATAGGAATCTGCCTTATATGTAGGTAGCCAGACTATTGATCCATTAACTTAGTATTTTCTATACTGACCATCAGTAGCACTTCAGGGTTTCAGATGGGACATTCCTATCTCTACCTGGAGATGCCAGGGATTGAAACTGGGTCCTTTTACATGCAAAACAGATGCTGCACCCACTGAGCTATGCTCTTCCCAAAATTTTAGGTTGCATTAACAGAAACATATTGTCCAGATCATGAGAAGTACTGATCAGTCCATGTGTGTTGAGTTCTGGCATCACATTGACCAACTGGAACATATCCAGAAGATGCCAATCAGGATGGTGGGGTTCCAGAGCCAAGTTTTATCAGGAAGGGTTGTTACAATTGGATATATTTAACTTGGAGAAGAGGAAGTCTTGGAAGTATTTGAAGTAGTCTTGAAATATTTGAAGCATTGTGCAGAAGATAAAGCAGCCTTGTTCTTGGTTGTTCCAGATTGTAGGGCTATAACCAATGAGTAGAAATCGCAGGGAAGCAGATTCTGGCTAAACATTAGGGGGAATTTCCTACTGGGAAGAACTGTTCAACAATGCAACAGACTATCTCAGGATGTGCTCTCCTTTGCTGGAGGTATTTTATACAGCCGGTCCCTGCACTGATAAAGTGTTGGTCTAGTGACTTCCCAGATTCCTTTCAGCTCTGTGATTGTATGTGCATATCAAAATGATGGTAAAAATACATTGTTAGCTGATTTGTACAAGACAGCAAGCCTTTCAAGATTTGTTTTGATATAATTTGCTTATGCATGCTTTTACACTGATTTTGAAGGAAAAGGTCTGTTCTTTAATCAATGTAATGTTATTAATGATTGAAAGTCCATTTACATAGCTTATCAGCTACTGCAGGTTAAAAGACAGCCATTTTTTTCTTAATTTATTGTGTAACTTCTACCAGGACAATAAATTATAGGGTCTAAATTGGGATGGTACCATAATTCATCTAGTCAAATCCCAACTCAAAACTCTATTCCGTCATTGAAAACATTTGCAGGTTGGTTCCCATCTAGTTTTTACTTATACTCCCAATGCTTAATGGATTTCACAGCCACTCACCCTTTTGATTTTACAGCTCAGAGGCTCTTGTCTAAAATGTAACCTGATAATGTTTGTGTGTGGTCCCCCCCCTTCTGTGATCAGTGTACAGTCATACCTCGGTTTAAGTACGCTTCAGTTTGAGTACTTTCAGTTTAAGTACTCCGCGGACCCGCCTGTAACAGATTAATCCACTTTCCATTACTTTCAATGGGAAAGTTCGCTTCAGGTTAAGTACGCTTCAGATTAAGTACAGACTTCCAGAACCAATTACACTCATACTTCGGGTTAAGTACGCTTCAGGTTGAGTACTCTGCGGACCTGTCTGGAACGGATTAATCCACTTTCCATTACTTTCAATGGGGAAGTTCACTTCAGGTTAAGTACAGACTTCCGAAACCAATTGTGTACTTAAACCGAGGTACCACTGTATTTTGTTCTTATCTAAGTAATATCCTTTGGAAAAATCTTCATTGTGAATCTGTCGCTATAATCTCTAGTACTTTTAGCATGTCTTCTTCACGTTTGTCTTCTAAATTTATTAGTATCTTATTAGTCCCCACACTACCAATCTATCAGTTTTTTGGGGGTCTTGATGATGGAGAACTTGGACCTGACCTGGGCTTAGGTTTCCTTCAGCTGAGGGCTCTCCTTGGTTCTAGGACTGGATGCCACAACCAATAAAATGCTCGGTGAAGCTGCAAGAGACCAGTCTCCTTCCTAGTAGGCTACCATGGGACAATGTGGTCAAATCTGTAGTGTTAAGAGCAACCAAAGAGAAAAAGGAGGACTCCAGCAGCAGGAAAAAATGGGGTTGTGAGACTCTTCATCTGTTGCAGAATGTGAGCATTTCAAGTATGCTTAAAAGTACCTGTACTTTCATACAAAAAAAAAAAAAAAAAAACTACCAAACTTAACAGGCTGCATTCAGCCAAAAGAATTGGGGAGTATATTTCAAGAGAGTCCACATTAATTTAAATAGTGTGTACACTCATACTTTATTGATATGGAAATAATGCTGAGAAATGTTGAAAGCCCATTGCTTCCTTCTAACGCAGTGAATACTGTGCCTTTATGATGCTGTTAGTGGCAATGATCATTACTAAGTTTACAGAGAAGGAGCTTGGTACTGTTGCAGAGGTGCAGTTGGGCTAATGCTATCTTAACAACTACAGTGGTACCTCTACTTACGAATAACTCTACTTACGAATGTTTCTACTTACGAATGGAGCTCCGTCCGCCATCTTGGATGCGGTTTAGATAGGATTTTTTCTAATTATGCAGTTTTAAATAGGGTTGCTTCGACTTACAATTTTTTTCGACTTACAAATGTGCGTTCGGAACGCATTAAATTTATAAGTAAAGGTACCACTAGTTGAATTTTAAATTGCTCATGAAACATTAATCTGTTGGATTTAGAAAACTTGATATAGCAATGAAATGTTGCTGGGGGAAATAGAGACAGCACAGCCAGTAATTTGTTGTACAGAAGTTTTTGGAAGCAAAAATAAAAGCAAACAATTCATATATTTAGTGTTTATAATTTTAATATTTTTTTCCATTTTATCCTGACTCTGTAAAGTATCTTACAGTGGTGTATATTTTTTTTAAGAAAACAAGTGATATTTACATGTATTGTTTCTCAATAATTCCAAAACAAAGAACTATGTTGCTTTATGGGAATTATGCAAACTTAGAAAATATTGTCCCTGTAGTATGAAAATAGCAAGTAATATAAAATTACTGCAGCATTTATTGGTATGAAATGGAATCAAAGCATGATATGGAAGTGTGTTTATAAATAAACCAGTGGTTGTAACCACATGATATTGCTAATGAATACAGCAGCAACTTATGGAGTATGCCAGATTGGAGAATGAAGATACACTTACTTTTGGGTGTCCTACCTGGTTTTATAAGAGATCTCAATAAAGTGGAACTATCGTCATCTCACATCTCAATCACGTATTGTACTTGGCTACAAATTTTTTAAGAATTAAATTGTCCCTCCATAAAATTCTAAATTGTGCCTGAGTGATCCTAAATGTAATACAATATGATACGGTTTACACACTTGCAGAGAACATTTTATTACAAGTTACATAGTATGGTACGATAACACAATATGTAATTTTGAGCAAGAATATGTATTTTACCTTTTGAATAGAGGAAATGTAGGGATTAAAATTTGTCAGCGTTTTAGCAAAAATACTCCGTTCATGTATATAGAACATTTAATTTAGTTTCATTTTTTTCAGCTCCAAAATGGTTTCCCAGCACCTCTTTTTCCACCTTGATACCTGTATAATGTAGCTTTTGTGTTACTTGGCAACAAGCAAAAACTGTTTTTGTAGATTTGTATGTAAATGGAAACCCATGAGAATATGGGCTATTTCTGTAACACACAGATCAAATGCTAAGAATATCAGAGAGCTGTTTGTTTAAAATATGTGTAGTTGTATATTATCCTTATTTTGGCCCGGGTACGAAAACACCTAAAACTTGTTAAGGGCTGTAAACCAGCAGATATTTACCATACATACCAGAAGAGTGCACACTTTTTCGTTGTGCATTTTTTACAACTAACAATCTTTAAGCCCAACAACCTTTGCATTGATTTAATTCCTAATCTGGTTTCGTGTTGGTGGGGTTGGGTGAGGTGAAGGGGCAGTGAAGGCTGCTGGAGGGGGGGGGGAAGGAAAAAAAGCCCACATATGCATGTGCAGTTTTCAGCAAGTACATTTGTAACTTGTGAGATAGTGACTGTAGAGCTTGGACTATTGACCCACTTTATTGTTGTGTGAGGGGATGAATGTATATAGCTGGGCTTCTGTTACTGTCACTGAAAGGTAACTACCAGTCTTGAATGACAAACTATATTTTAGATTTGGGGGGATTTTAAAATGCATTTTTGGGGTGTGTTATGGGTTATAGTGCCAGCAGAAGTAAACAGTCTCTACATGTGTGGACATTTCCATTTGCACTTCTCTGGATCAAGGTAATTGCCATGATCCTTTTTAAGACCATGCATAAATGGTCATAGGAACTGAGCTGCTCTGTATGTGAAGATGTTTGCAGTATCATAATAAACATCTTAGTTTAATATACATAAGCTTATATTTGAGGATTTTGTTTTCATAAAAATAATATATTTAATGTTCTGAGATATTTGGAATTCTAAAATATTTATGGTGGGATCTTTTGTAAACAGGTTTTGAACTTTAATTAAAAACATTATAAAATACATTGTTTCATTCTCCCCCGTCCAACATAAAACAATTGCACTTTCCTTCATGGCATGGAAATGCCTTTCTCATCCTTCAGCTTTCGCAAAAAAATATTTTAGAATATGTACAATGATTTGTAGCCCTCTTGGAATTTTACTAGAAAGGTGTGAGTTTTTCGTTAAAGCATAAATAGGAAGTACTGTTTGAAGCTGACCATAACAATCACATACTGCATTTTCATAACTCAATAACTGAAACATTTATCTTCCCCCTAAAAATGACCAAATTGCTTTTTTTAAAAATCCATGTAAAATTGGCAATATTTAAATAATGACTTTGAGATTGAAGTAAGTGGAACACTTGTTTCTCCTTTTTTGTGTGGAATTCTATCAGTAAAATTATTTCCCATTTTTGTTGCTTTCCAGTACTGAAAAAATGCCTGTTCAAGACATAATACCTAATACCTTGCATGTACCCTGTTGAAAATTATAAAGGATCTGAGAATTCTGACTTAATCCTAAAGTTTACAAGGAAAGTCATTATAACATACTTCTTTCCTCTTGAGGTATGATTTAAAAATATGGGTAAAATTCAGGATACAACACAAACCAAATTTAAGAACTTCCTTATTGTATTGATATTGGTGAAAATTTAGTTTTCAGCTTCCTCCTCTTGAAATTTGTGGGTAATAAAGAAAGTGGATGGCTCATGCCCAAGGTTTGCAGATGAGGGTGAATTTTAAATGTTAAAGTTGTATGTTTACACATTTTCATTCAAGGTTTTGATCTGTTAATACTGAACGAAATATGGAGGTCAGGATGGTTGGCTGTTTTTCTTGAATGCGCAACTAAATAAAATTGCCAGGCTCTTGTGAACTTTTAAAAAGCACAACACATTATAAAATTTCTGGCACAGTGTGTCAATAGTGTATAGTGTTTTTCAAGACTGAATTACAAAAGAGTATTAAATTGTGGCAGCTGCCAATGATCTGTTACTTTAATGTTATCCACCTCTTCTCCCCCTGCCTCCCAAAATATAGTGCCAAGAATATATAATTTTAGCTGTTGGGTACCAACAGTTTAAAAATGATATCTAAGAGAGCTTAGAGCCCCTAGCTTTGACCCTGTCAACTTTTCAGTGATTAAAGGCATGTCCTGACTTTGGGTGGCTTTTCATTGCTCCCCATATAAAGTGAGCAGTAGGTCTGGCAATGAAAATGACACTAAATAAAAGGTGCCAGCATTTAACTGAGATGCAATCACTTGGCTTAATGCTACAGCACATAAAGGCAAGTTTACACATAGTCACATCTTAAAGATAATTCATGGTCTCAGACCATTTGAAAATATTGTGCTTTCCTCAGGATTTTATGTGCTGAAAATGGCACTACCCAACCCCAGCATATTTGGAAAATTAGATGTACAATGAAGGCCTTTGGAACCAAAAGGCTTGCTCTTTGCCTTCACAAAAACAAAACAAAACAAATCTTACTTGAATTGATATACTCAGATGCGAGCAAGATGGCAGTTTGACATTAAAATGTTTCTTTAAAAATTGATTGTGGGTTAAGGGACTTGGGGGAGAGTAGTTTTAAGTTTCTAACATAAATTTCTATCCTGGTTTTTAAAATTCTTTTACATCCCACACTGGTGAAATTTGAATACAAAGTTGGCAAGGTGTGATTTAACGCCTTGCTCCTGAAAGTTAGTTCATAGGTACAAAGGCCTTTTTGGTACATATGGTGAGAACAGAATAACACTTGCTGACAGTCACCTGCTCAGATTACCAAGATCCCTTTTTTAAAAATTCCACAACTTTGCGTGTGGATGTGTTTGTTTTTTTGAAGAAGGCCTTAAAATTCCATATATTACGGAGTTAGTTAAAGAAACCAGAGTTTCCATCTTCCGTGCTTTTTTGATTCAGTTTTGGATTTTTGCTTGGGAGTTGAGGAGTAACTCTCCTGGGAATAAGGCAAAGGTGCGACCTGAGTTTCCTCAATAGGATGAAGTTTTCTCAGAACTGGCTGTAGTTTGTCTTCTTGCTGCTTAAAATCTAATTCCACACTAAATAGTGGAAGGAAAAGAAGAAAACCAAAATCAGTTGCCAAGGTAAAGATTTTAGGTAAGTCAACATTGAAAGTGAGTGTGACAGGCTGAAGAAAATGAACACATTGACAAGTATTCAACAGAACACATTGACAAGTATATTATAAAATAGTTACGAAGATGACTGAAATGTATAAGAAACATTAAATGTGTCAACTAAAGAATGATGTGAGACCTATGGTACCCCATAGAATCATAACAATCAGACCATTTGGGTCAGTATTTTCTACACCTCCCATTATCCTTGACCATGCAGGCTTGGGCTAATGGGAGTTGGAGTCCACAATATCTGAAACAGGCCATATTGACTACCCCAGTCTACAATGACTGGTAAAGGCTCTTCTGAGATTTAGGCAGAAGTCTACCCCACAACTACCTTAGATGCCATGGATTAAAACTGGGGTCTTTTACATTGAAAGCATGCCATTTGACCTTTGAGCTATGCGCCCCTTCTCTGCTGACTCCTCTTCTATCCCTCTCCCCAAAATATTTAGTTGTAAGATGTTATTTTACTTTGTGCACTTGCAATCTGACACTAACTGGGTCTAGGTTTGGGTTGAGGGTTTGGCATCTGTAGTCCCTTGTGCTAACATGGCAATTCATGCACCTGCTAACTGTACGGTATCTCTATGTCTCTGGGGATATTTTTAAGATTTAGAAATCATGCCTCTTAACTCCTAAAGAGATTTATTGTGAAATGAAAACTGTGTTGCTCTTTTAGAGAATATCGTCATTCAATGCACGGCATTCAATACCAGAACATTTTGAGACATTGGGGTAAAGGTACAAAACTCCCCCTGGGAGAGGGACATGCAAAACAATACAGGGTTAAACACATTGTGTTTCTGACATTTCGTAGAATCATAGAATTGTGGAATTGGAAGAGACCCAGAGGGTCATCTAGTCCAACCCCCTGCAATGAATAAACAATATCCTGATCCAGGATAAATTAGTTTAACCCTGTAGTAGCTGCAGTCTGTTCTGATTTGGATCATAAAGTATGCTGCAACAACCTCTTGGATGGTTCACAATTACCTGTTGGGAATTACCTCTAAAACCATGATAGAGTAAGCTTGCAGCTAATGAGGGATAAATTAAGAAGTTCCATCTACTTGGGGTAAACAACTGGGTGAAAGCCCTTGCCTAGCTGTTCTTAAGCTACCAACTTCACACACATGAAAGGGATCTGCACTGTAGGGTTCTGAATGCATTATCTGAATGAATGAGCATCATAATCTGATTTATATGTATTTGAAAAAGATCGTCTTCTAAGCTTTGCACAAACGTCTTGAAATAATGACCTCTTTGCTTATGTTTTGTCTCTATAAGGCAAAATCATGGCTGCATATAACGTAACTCAAACTTGAAGCTCAGCCAATTATAAAGATAAAGCTTGTCAAATTGGCACAGATCATCATGTTACTAAACAGAACTTTGAAACATAAAGATTGCAAGGGAGAAACAAATTCAAATCTGTTACTCATTTGAAGGTTTAAAATTGCCACATAAAAGTAAAGTTAAGCTCATAAAATATGCATCCTAAGTTGTAAGCAGTATGTGGAGTGGAAAGCCTGCTGGCTGCCCTGCAGTTAAGGAAAAAAGATTCAGAAGAAATTATAGCTAAGAGATCAACATACATTAGTAAAATACATTTCAGATTTAATTTATAAAAACAAAGAGGCATGATTTCACGCTATAGCAAAAGGGCAATTAGTAATGGTAATGCACAGCAATCTGGGCCAGGAGATACACAACACACAATTTTGGAATGGCAATTCTTGTGTAACACGAAGTAGGTTAATTATATAGCAAGTTTCCTCACCTGTGTGTAGATCCAAGAGAGCAAAAGTAATGATGGAAAGGCAAAACAATAATAAACTTAAGCATGGCTCATAGCTAAGGGAAAATTTAATGTGGTTTATAACCTCCTTCCCCCCCACTCACCCACAAAAAATGGGAAAATATTACACAAGGGGGCAAATCCCTTTAAATCTAATGTATATCTTTGCTCCTATCATTGCATATTCATGTGATAGAATCTGAGATAGAGGAACAAGAAGCTATTGTGATTTGTCACCCCATTGTGAGATCCCTATACAAACTGAGTGTGGAAACTCGATCTAACAGTAATCCTATTTTACATGATATGTTTCAGAGCTTCCTTAGAATGATTTTATAAATTAACGTAGAAATCTTTCAATTGTATTTGTAAGATTTAAAGAGAAAGTGTTGCTCATATATTTTAGCCTGGATTCTAAGATACATTAACTTAAGGAGGTTTGTGGAAGAAACGTCCCTTCTTCTCACTGCCCCTTCTCCATGCAAAGCATCTCTGGAGGGTTAGAGGTCCCCTCCTGCACAATTTGGGGTAGTATTCAGGGCTGGAGGAGAGGGGGATTGCCTAAATTTAGGATTGGATTGAACCGAAATGCTTTAAAAAGGAAGTTCATGGAAAGTACCATATATACTTGAGTATAAGCCTACTTTTCAGCACCAAAAATGTGCTGAAAAAGCCACCATTGGCTTATATTCGAGTGAGGCAGGCGGCGGCAGAGAAAGGCACAGGACCAGGGGTTCGTAGTAGCGCTATGCTGCAACTCTCCGAACCCCTGTCCTTTGCCTGCTCTGTGTGAGGCGGCAGGGAGGGAGAAGCGGCGAGGAAGGGATCCTTCCTCGCCGCTTCTCCCCCCACCCCGCTGCCGACAGCTGGAAAAGGCATTGGATGGTATTTATTTTTATTTTTGAAATTTACCAGTAGCTGCTGCATTTCCCACCCTCGGCTTATACTCGAGTCAATAGGTTTTCCCAGTTTTTTGAGGTAAAATTAGGTGCCTCGGCTTATATTCAGGTTGGCTTATACTCGAGTATATACTGGTATGTTTCCTGTTGTTTTCTCCACTCCAGCAGCCCTGCTCCCAAGGCCCTTATTCAGAAGGTTTCCTGACCACCCAGAGAGGCTCTTTTATGAGAGAGACAGGGTGCATGTGGCTTTAGGCAAAAGTATGGAATGGGGAAACTTAACTGTGGACTTTACAATAAACTGTGGACTTTACTTTACAATAAAATTTGTTACGGTTATAGTACATGTGGTGTCAGATTGGAGCTTGGACTGGGTTTTGTTGACTTCTCTCTCCCCTCTGACCCCCATTGTTCAATATATTGGACATAATTGTGCCAAAGCTGGAGCAACGGTACATTGCTTGTGTTTTTGCTTCTACATATTGAAATATTAGTATAAATATATATGTCACTTTAAATCTACACAGTACAAAGTCTCTGGTTAACAGACTGAATATAGGACTAAGCTTAAGTTACTTAATGGTGAGCTTCAAGGATCAGAAAGGACCCAAGCTAAAGAGTATGGATGCCATTAGAAGGGAGTTGAATATACTTACATCAGGCTTAAAGAGCTTTTTTGTTTGTATGTTTGTTTACAGACCAGTATAGTTTGGCCAAGTGTTTTGCTGTTCAGTGGCCTGAGCTACTGAGTTGTTAAGGCTAGGACACCATGTTTGTGTTGGGTGCTGACAATTTAATATTCCCAATCAGTTTCAGACCAGCATATGTTATAGGTGAGAGATATAGATAGCATATGTGAAGCATGGTGAACAGGCAAACTGCTTTTAAAAACCACTGACAATGCTCAATGGTTTTCTTCTTTTGTTGAACTACTTTGTTAGTGTTGCAATGTATGTAATAAAATACATACAAATAAAAACCTATACAGTGATTTGCCTCTTGAGCTGTGGGAAATCATGTGTCAAATTTCCAGCTGGGCACATGGTTTTTTCCTGTGAGTAGTTGCATATGCCAATACCTCTTAATCATTAACATTTCTAAGCAGCATGGATCTCTTCTTTAGGATCTCATGGCAGGAAAATAAGCACATAGCTAGACTTGAATTGTGCATCCACACACACATTGTGCATTACACACACAGCAGCTTTTTTAGGTGTCATAGTCCAAAATATCCAGTTAAAAATGAGTATGGTTAGGGGAATTATAGATGGGACCAGTAATTGGTGCCTGAAACTACCCTAAATCATCCTGTCCCAAAGTTCCTCCCAACATTCCACCTTCTAAATTATTTCACGCGCCACTGGCTCTCACATTTGCAAGCTCTTCCTTGCTTGCCCAAATCTAAGCAACCCACAGCTCCAACATCCATGCCCCTTTCTCACATGACATTGCTTAGCCTCCAAAATAATACAGTGGTACCCCTGGTTAAGAACTTAATTCGTTCCGGAGGTCCGTTCTTAACCTGAAACTGTTCTTAACCTGAGGTACCACTTTAGCTAAAGGGGCCTCCTGCTGCCGCCGCCCCACGATTTCTGTTCTCATCCTGAAGCAAAGTTCTTAACCCGAGGTACTATTTCTGGGTTAGTGGAGTCTGTAACCTGAAGCGTCTGTTAACCCAAGGTACCACTGTATTGCATACCAAATTAGAATCCTTTCCTTCAATTCTGCCAAGTAAACATCCCTTGCCTGAAAGTGTGAAGGAAGATCACTTTTAGTTTATCAATTCTGTCTATCTGTCTGTCTATCTATCTATCTATCTATCTATCTATCTATCTATCTATCTATCTATCTATCATCCAACACATCATCTTTTGATGTCCCTTGTAAGCCTCCTCTGTGCAGGCAAAGTGCTTATTATTTTGTCTGTTGATGTTCACATAATCTACATAATAAATGGGAGCAACAGCAGCAGATCAACCCCTTACTTTTACCCTACCAGTATACTGTTTTATCTGTAATGTGTCCGTGAGCTGAATATCATTCTATTGCCTTTTAATTGTGACTTGAAATAATGACACACTTTAAGCTGATCATACTTTGGCCACCTCATGAGAAGAGAAGAATCCTTGGAAAAGACCCTGATGTTGGGAAAGATTGAGGGCACTAGGAGAAGGGGACGACAGAGGATGAGATGGTTGGACAGTGTTCTTGAAGCTACGAACATGAGTTTGACCAAACTACGGGAGGCAGTGCAAGACAGGAGTGCCTGGCGTGCTATGGTCCATGGGGTCACGAAGAGTCGGACACGACTAAACAACAACAAGCTGATCATATGGATGTAGCCTAACAACTCTTTGAGAATTATCTGTGCTACATTTTTAGAAGTGTCTCCTACTTAGGGTAGATTGCAATCCAAGTCAAAGTTGATGAGATAAGCAACAGGAACAAACATACTTTGTGGGACAAAGGGGGAATTTGGTTTATTGTCTATATACCTATGTATCTTTATAGTATCCTTTTTTATCTTTTTAATTTTTCTTTAAGGATTGTTCTCTGTGGTTTGCATTTACTAAGTTAAGCAGGCTTTGCTTCAAGAATTACTGTGTCATGCTTTAAAATAAAAAAATTCCTTCAGTAGCACCTTAAAGACCAACTAAGTTTTTATTTTGGTATGAGCTTTCGTGTGCATGCACACTTCTTCAGAAGAAGAAGTGTGCATGCACACGAAAGCTCATACCAAAATAAAAACTTAGTTGGTCTTTAAGGTGCTACTGAAGGAATTTTTTTATTTTACTTCGATCCAGACCAACACGGCTACCTACCTGTGTCATGCTTTGAGAACTTTAAACACTGATCCTCAAATCTCTTAGGCATGTAGATGCCCTATTGAGACATAATTTATTGGTGATTTTATATCATCTAATTAGCGTTCATCTACTAAGATCGTCTTAACTTTTTCATTTGCTGCTCTGGACTTGAAGATTGTATTTCAGATTGTAATAATCTGTTTTAGTTGAGTCAGAATTCAGCACCAGGAGAACCATAATACCTAGGGTAAAATTAAATTACTGCGTGAAGCAAATACATTTTTTTTTATTCAGAGGATCAGAAAATAGCCAAATGATACATTAGCATGGCTTTCACGAATATTTCTCAAGAACTTCTGTAGTCTGGTTTAATCAGGGTTTTTTTTAGTGTTTTTTTTGCCGCAGAAATTAATCAGTATGCTTTAGATATGAAATCTTTTCTGAACCTGAAATAGCCTTGAATGAGCACTTAGAGTGCTTCTGACTTTCCAACAAAAGTGAATTCTGTTATGAATGCTTTAGACGGTTCTTCCATTAAGATAATTCAAGTGCCTAAGATCAGTGTACAAAATATTAAACAAAAGCTGTTTTTAACTGGGGTAGAAAGAGCAGTACTACTAGGAAATAATCATAGAATGAATATAATTTTCAGTTTTTGTTAAAAGTTACTTTGGACAGGCTAGGAATAGGATTAACACCTTTCCTGCATACAAATGCCATTACAGTCATACCTTGGGTTACGGCCACTTCAGGTTGTGTTTTCAGGTTGCGTACCGTGCTGAACCTGCAAGTCCCGGGTTTTGGGGCATGCGCAGAAGTGCCGAATCTTGACCCGCACATGCGCAGATGCGGCGCTGCGGGTTGCAAACGTGCCTCCCGCACGGATCACGTTTGCAACCCGAGCATCCACTGTACTTCTCAATAGTAAGTCATAATAAGGCAGAAATAGGTGAGCTCTTGGCTCTATCTTGATAATGGTGATAATGTGTAACTTTTTAGCTTTATTAATCTCATTTGGTGGTACTTCTGCTTCGCTGTTCTATAAAATATAACTGATTCTGAATGGACAATATACTTGATCTTCTGTTTTCTGATCTTAATACTAATGGGATAGATTTTCTCAGCTTGAACATTTGTCGGGGCAAAACAAAAGAATAATTTTATTATATTCATTATATGAAAGCTTTATGGGTTTTATCTGTTTTTTCTTATCAATACTTTGAAAAGAATTGTCACTCCAGCGTATTACGAATTTTTAATGTTGCCATTTTTTTCTCAGCTATGAAATCAATTTGTATTTTTTTAAGAATTCATTTAGTCACTAATGGGCTTGGGGCTACCTTAAGTTATAAAGTTGAGGATTGGTCATCTATTCTAGCCTGTGAGTCAGTGCATTTTCAGTGCAACCTTCTCTCCCCCAGGCTTGTTACCCTCCTAATTCATAGTCAGCCAGTAATATCACTATATCGCAGCTCATGCTATGGGAATGTCAGTAACTTGTCTCAGTTTCGACCAGTGAAATCAAATGAGCAGTATAAACTGATACAGGGATCCATAAGGCTGCTTGGGTTAGCACAGTGGCATGATTTTTAAAAAGTACTGAACAACTGACTCCCATATCCCATCACAAAATACTTTTGCAGACCTCTCCTCATGAGTGGATGCTTTTTGAGAAAAAACAAATCTGAAGCCCACATAGGTTGGCAAAAAGTGTCCTGAGTCCTAGACAATGTTCCTTGTGGAAGAGCAAGCTGGCTACCCTTGCTACCCTCCTGCCTTTTTCAGCAATTTAGTTGGGGACAGTGCTGAATTTACATATAAGCTAAACAAACTATAGCTTAGAGCCCCACTCTGTTGGGGGCCCCCCCCAAAATTAAAGAAAACAACAACCCTGGATGTACATTTCCAAAATATAAGATAAAAAACAAATAAAATAAAACCTACATACAGCAACAGTGTTTTGTGTTGTGTATGGACCTGTTAGGTCCACAAATTACCATATAGCATATATTCAACACAAAAACAGTGACAATGTGTTGATGACAAAGGACAGCTGGACATATAAAGGGCTCCATTACCTTCAGTAGCTTAGGGCCTCATCAAATCTAAATCTGGCCCTGGTTGGGGATATAAGACTATACAAAGCAGGAGAGCCAGGCAGGCTGGAGATTCTTGACTATCTTGGACATAACACTCGCACAAGCCCTATTTCCATTATCTCTTTGGATATAGGTACCCTTGAGGCTTTAGTTTCCTGTGCTTTTGTGTCCACTTGCTATTTCCCCCACAGTTTCCCCCCCCCCCAAGTCAACCTTACACTTTCTTAAAAAAGAAAAGAAGACAGAAGTTATTTTAAAGGATGGATTTTGGGAATGACCAATGAGAATCCCACTCCCTTTCTTTGAGCAAGTTTTCCAATGTGGCATTAGGGACACATTTTTTCTTTTAAAAAAATAAATCCTCATTATATATGGCAAACCAAATTCCCCGTACATAAAAAACCAAGTAGCCAACTGCATACTTCTTTGAAATCTGTCCAGAAAGTAGGGAGAAGGGAGAAGAGCTTAGGTGTATATTAAAAATATTAAGCACTGATAAAGTTGGTCAAAGTAATCAGGTATTTTGATGAACAGTAAAATAAAAGAAAAAACAGGGAAAGAAGAGTTTAAGTTGTTTGAAATCTTCATCTTTCATGCCATGATGGTCTTTAATTAGACACCAGCTATTGTGCCATGGTACATTAACATTCCAAGAATGTCATATTGAGAAAAATTAATTACATTTAATAATTTCTACATTTCACTTTCTCAGCTGCTGTACTTGACATTAGAGGATGCAGTTGGGTAGTCAGGAGGACAATAGATTTATTGCTTGTAAGGCTGCTTTTTATGCTTCAGTTAAGGCCAGTTTAAAAGGGTTTCATTTATATGAGTTTTCTAAGCACATGCTACCTCTACCCTACGATTATGTTCCTGAGTTTATACACAGCCTCTTAAGCACATTACGAGTACCTCTTAAATAGCTGCCTTGGTTCAAAACAAAATATGCTTTAATCAGGGCGGATTTAGAAAATTGTTTCTTGTCTGTAAGTGGAGGTGCTTAGAGAGGGCCGTTCTCTCATGTCTACTATCTCACATTCAGACTGGTTCTCCTCTTTGTACGTTGAGGTGCTTTTGCCACATGAATGAACTTCCTTTGATTATGTGTTTATGACTGTGTGTGTTTGTGGTGTTGGGCACAGAGTGAGCGTGAGAGGCAATAGTCTCTGGAGAACAGTGCAGTGCTTTTCTCTGCTGCCTCTTGCATTGCAGTTGCCAGAAAGGAAAGCCCTCTCTTTCCAGCTCTTTGGATTTTATTATTGTCCTGATGGGAATGTGGACAGTGAAGTTCATCCTTGTAAAAATATGGATGGAGTGAAAGATGATGCAGTCTAAATATGCAGGGACAGGAAAAAGAAGAGAAAGTTTTAGACAGCTGGCAGGGGAGACTGTTTCATGTCTACTCATCTTGGATGCACTGTTTACACGTTTAACACTTTATGTATGTTTGAGTCTAATGTTTGGATGTAGTGGATTGTATGTATCACCAGGATAGAGAACAAGTAGATATGGTTCTGAGTGCTGACTGAAAATATAACAACTACTATGGCTCCTGTTTTGTTTGCCACCCACCCAAGCTACATATTACAACACAGTTGTGTCTAACATTAACCAAACATCTGCTTCTGGAAAGCGTGATTTGCAGCAGGGAAATATCAGGATGTGCAACTCTTTCTCCACTCTCTCCTTTATTGCAGAAACTTTACTCCAGGACAATGCCCCCCCCCAATGGTTTGACATTTTTTAAAGGTAAACATTGGTCTGGAGCCCTTACATGGGTGGAAATTTGGAAGAGGGGATTTAATGAAAAATAAGGAAAGAACAAGGTTTTCTAAAAAAAATTCTGGGATATTCTTCACCACAGGGTGTGGTGTCCTGTTACCCTCCAGCTGTTGTTAGACTCCAAGTCCCATTCTGCCCAAGCCATCATGGCCAGTGGTCAGGGATGATGGAAGTTGTAATTTCAGCAACAAATGGACGACCACAAGTTCCCCATCTCTTCTTTACAGTGTTAAAATGCAAACTGAACTGTAGTATTTAATATATCTGATGTATATGTTTCTACATATGTCCATGCTTCTTTATCTAGTTACTATTTTAGTTCACCTTAATATAGAATAAGGTAAAAAGGTAAAGAACCCCTGACCGTTAAGTCCAGTTGCGAATGACTCTGGGTTGCGGCGCTCATCTCGCTTTACTGGCCGAGGGAGCCGACGTTTGTCCGTAGACAGTTTTTCCGGGTCCATGTGGCCAGCATGACTAAGCCGCTTCTGGTGAAACCAGAGCAGTGCACAGAAACTCTTGTTTACCTTCCCGCCGGAGCGGTACCTATTTATCTACTTGCACTTTGACTGCTAGGTTGGCAGGAGCTGGGACTAAGCAACAGGAGCTCACCCCGTTGCGGGGATTCAAACCACCGACCTTCTGATTGGCAAGCCCAAGATTCAGTGGTTTACACCACACTGCCACCTGCGTCCTCATAAAGGTACAGAATGTCAAATATTTACTTTTAACAAAAATAGCTTTGAATAATGATGCAGCAAAAGCATATCTGATTTGCTGCTATTTTCACCTAAACATCATGTGAAATTGAAAAATAGGGAACAAAATCCACTTGAAGCCATTGAACCCTTAAGAACTTCTGAAGTTAGAGCCCCTGATTTATTTTAACGGCATACATTACAAAGGAGAATGAATGAGATAGCATTAGGCTTCCTGCACTTCAATTTGTGTTTGATATGTTGTGCAAACAGACACATAAGACTTAAAATATTAAATGTAGTCACTAATATAGCCTTTTGTGCTCTAAGCATCCCACAATTATTCCCTGAGCTACTCAGTTGTTGCAGTCAGTTTCCTCCTACTGACCTAGTCCCCACTGTGATTGTTGCAAAGAATGGTGGCACATATTTGATATTTTCCTCTGATTTAGTGCTGTGTTATCTATGTAGCGTGCTAAAGCTATTAAAATTCTGCATAATTTTAAATTTAGTGTTTCAAATTTTAAAATTCATTTCCTTATACTGGTAATTTATCTTGATTCTACTAGTTATGTTGCAGACCCCCCCCCACAATGCCTCACCCCTTCAGTTTCTCAGAGTTCACTTAGCAGTTTTAATGAATACATGTTACTTGATACTTGTGGTATGTACCCACTGAAAATGTGTTTGAAGTAGAGACATGAATGTTATCATGTGTTCATCAAGTAAATACGATGTGGAGGTCTGTGGCTGGCTGTCTTTCCATAAAGCAAAATAAGCGTGTCTACTTCTGATGTTAACATTTTCAGCAGGTACATACAAGAAGTCTGGAACAAGAAGCGCAAAGCACCCCTGAGATTTCACTGAGTATTGTTTTCATGTTCATCAGCATTGCCCCTAAGCTCAACGTTCTCATGATGCTGAAGTTTTCTGCGGGTGCCTGGTGCAAATACAGAACACACATGTCTCCTCGTCTCATTTCTCTTTTTATATCTGAAATATTTTATAAATTTGATTTTATAGTGCAGTAAACATCAATTTCCTAGTCTTCTGTGCATTTGTGCTGAAATGGCAATTTGAAACATTGACTTGCTTTCGATCTTATACTAAAGAATAAAATCATTTTACCCAATTTAAAGGAACATGGCAATTATTAACCTACCTATAGATTATACATGCACTGTTCCTGCATGTGTCACAGTTAGATGTGTCTTGACCAGTCCGATATGAAAGCCTACAAAGATAAGAACATGAAATGATTAAAAGTGTTTGCTTATTTCTTGTTTGCTTTCGTTTTCTACAGCAATTAACACCTTATTTTCCCCACACCTGTGCTTTGGAATATAAGGATGCCTATGAACTTTGGTATTCAAGGGCAGTTAAAATATGTAAAATGAACAGAATGTTCATCTATAATTTGCACATTATAGATTATCATACTTAGCAAAAACATAGTGGGTGACAAGTTCTGCCCTGAGTGATGTGCATTGTCCACCCCCATCAGGTGAATATTCTAGTCGCCTGTGGTAGCCAACAGGAATGAATAATATTACCATAACTAAATATTCAAAGTCATTATTCAGCAGCAGGGCTTTATTATGAGGAAAGGCATACAAATCACTCTCACTCTTATAATTTACTTTCTAGCTCCTAGACACTATTTCTGGAAATACGACATATAGCACCTGAACATTTGAAGGGACTGCCTTGCACAAGCTGTACGTGGCCTGTGGGCTGTCTGTTTCTAATGTAATATGGTTAACTAATTGTTGTATAGCTGCAATACAGGTGAAGCTTTGAGAAAGCTTAAGGTTACAGGCCAGGATGCAGGGGTAGCTTTGCATACCGCAAAGCAAGTTGTTAAAAGGTAACGTCCAAATTAGGTGCAAGTCTTTATCCCAAATTCTGCAAGTGGTTTATTTAGTTATTTTTTTAAAAATAGATTGTAAGCGAGTTTTAAGAATTAATTTAGTAAGCCACTTTAAAATGAGGTGAGGTGTAGAATGCTGGGGTTTGGATATGTGTGCAAGAATGATCTAGTTTGAACTCTGTATTTATATAAAATCCTGTGGAAGACTTCAGTGCTCCAGAAACGGCACTGGTGAAATTGCTATTGCTAGTGTACTTATATGAATCTCAGTGCTATTCAGACCACAGTCTATACATACCTGGGAGTAAGTCCCACTGAACTCAGTGGCAAGTACTTCACAGAAAAAAGGGGGGGGAGCAGAGGATTGTACTACATGCCACATTTAAGGAACATAAGGAAATATGCTCAATATTCCTGGGTGTCAAGACCATTTAGCGTACACTCAGCCTTATCATTTTTTATTTTCCATTTCTGCGGTGCACTTCAAATCCAGCCCATTCACCAGTGAACTGTGAAAATGGTTCCATGAGGTGTGTGTGTGTGTGTCTTTAAATAGTAGCCTCCCCCCCAATGCACCGTGATCAGTTATCTGGTATATATATATATATATATATATATATATATATATATATATATATATATATCACAGTTATCCGTGTGCATAGCACTTTACAGAACACAAGAGGATAGGTCCCTGCCCTGGGGGAATTTGGAATCTAAAATTTATACTCTGGGAAAACAAGGGAAGAGGAGGCAGGAGGTACATATGTAGTTCTTTTGAGTTAGTCATCTGCTTCAGCAAGTGAGGTGGATTCCAAAAGCAGCTTGTGATATGAAATAAGGCTCAGCTTATAATAACATGCTCTAAATGCCATGCTTCAACTGAAGTAGCTCTTCGGATCCTCGCCAAGGTATACCTGCTAGCCTATCAATTATTGACTCCCAAATTACCCCAAATGCTCTCTGTGTGCTAATGTTTGAAACAAAGCAAAATAAGAAGGGGAGTTCTTGCCATCTTGTCCTGCTTTTGGATTTCCCCGTGTGGTTGGCTGCTGTAGGAAACAAAACGCTGGACTAGACAGGCCTTTTCTCTGATCTAGAAGGGCTGCTCTTACGCCATTGTGAATATAAGCACAAATTGACATCTACCAACAAGCACAAAAGTGACAGTCTATATATAATCTTTTTATATTAGAGTGCATATCTTTATGTATCTCATAACACTCTTCTTCATCTGGTGGGCCAGGGTTCACTAGTGGCTCACAGCGTGATCCAAGGCAAGGTGGGGCTCAGCAGGAACACCACCACCATGCAAATATATGGTAAAAGATTAATAAATATGGATCCCCAAATGTTTGTGCTAAAAGTGCATCCTAGGTCTGAGGAGGTCTCAAATGTGTCATATATCACGTTTGCTTCCTTAGAACATTGGTTCTACTCATTGTTACCCACTTAGAGTAGGGGTCGGCAAGGTTTACCTTGCCCGGGCTGGTTCACTCCCGCGGAGATCGCTCTGTGGGCCAGTTCCCGTCTGTGCAGATGTGATTTCCGGCCCGTGGAAGCGAGTCCGCGCGGCGCCGGTTTCCTGCAGCGCGCGGGGACTCGCTGAACAGGCGGCTCAGTTCTGGGGCGGCTCGTGGGCCGTTTAAATGACCCCCATGGGCTGCAGGTTGCCGACCCCTGACTTAGAGGAACAGTCAGTTCTTTTAGGTACAAACTGGACCAATGGCAGATTAGCTCTGATGGGGGATTTTCCCAAAAGCAAATTGCAGCTTTAGAATAGGACTACAGCAATGGAAGGAGGGATAGAATTTCCCCTTTGCATGCTGGGACTCCAGCATTTGGCTGTCCTCACTCATGGATACAATTTACAGTTTAAAAACTAGCTCATGAAATACAGAGATCATTTAATGCCACATATACTTTGGCCCTTCATCTGTCAAACATGCTCACCACATATAAAGATGTCAGATGGGATCAAGTAACATCCACATTTTGAATAGATAACAGTGACTTGTCTATATACAGTGATAACCCATAAACTGAATCCTCTAATGCACGTTAGTGCAGCAATTAGTTATTGTAAATATTTGCCATAATATGTTTCTGCCCATTATAATGTATAGCAAGTTTCAAGTAGTTCTGCCTGCCAAATCTTTGAGACAGTTTAAGTTTAACTGTTGTGTCCTGGGATACTGTCACCTCCAAATGAGGTCCGTTCACACTGTCACTGTGAGAGAATGTGTTCCTATAGAGTCAGCCACATTTCTGCATTTTATCATTTACCCTTGAAGAATGCAACATGAAGCCTTGTAATAGATAGTGACTCAAATAGTTCATGAAAGCACAATTTCAGTTCCTCAAAATAATAACACTTCTTTTGTTTACTTGGGGGCGGGCAGTAGGCTCAAGCCTTCCCCTCCCTTTCATATAAATCTATGTGGGCCACTGTTGTGCATCACATTGAATTTAATTTAACGAGGCTCAAAGTGGGTCAGTCTCCGGCTGCTAAATTTTGGAGCAAATATCAAACATATTACTTCCCTCTGAATTTTATCAGTTAACTAACCAATAACTGAACATTGTCATTACATCCCTTCATAACTGGTCTTAGCCAAGTAGAAACGGTTGCCTTATACATTCCATTGGGCCCCTACCAATTCACCCCTGCTCTGTGTCAAATTAATTTAAACATGAATTACTTTGCTTTCAAGGGTTAGGCAGGTTGATGAGTTTAATGGCATAACTGTTATGCAAATTCTTTTTGACTGGCTTATACCCTCACAAGTACCTATCAGTTAGAATCCCTAGCTGAATTAGCTCTCAACTGTTCAGTGATTATTCTACTTCATGGACTGTGGCTAATAGCCCTTAGCCAGTCTGAGTGCAGGGATTAATAATATCCTAGTTATTATGTAAATGAAAGCTCCCTTATCCAATAGGATTCTGCTGAATTTCACAACTGAGTAAATTTAGGGGTCAGCGACTCTAATATCCTTGGGCTGTGGTTTGCTTAGTTCCATTTCAGTATGCTAACAGTGAATGTAGCGATTTTTAAGTACAATTACAACTGCCACCTCTTTTATCTGGTTTGCAGTGGGCATGTAAAGCACAGCATTTCGACAAAAAAATGTTTTGAGTGAAACTAGAATATATGTAATTACACTGAGAAAAAAATTACTGGCTTGAAGGAAGTGTCACCACTTGGAATCCCCCCCCCCCAAAAATAGGACAACAGTGCCTGCTCTTTAGGAATACGAGAGAGTCACTCTTACTGAGAGGCCCGGATGTGTTGTTGTTGTTGTTGTTGTATAAACAAAACTCTTCAGTGTGTCTGCTTTGCCATTCTGTTCCGTGGAGCAGCTGTTTCTGTCTCTGCGTTTCTTTTCATATGCAGAACTACCCCGCCACTAAAAAAATTGCTGCAATTTGCATGTATGTGTACCTACACACAGTTAGTACTGTAGGCATTGTATTCACTGTGCTTGAAAGTGTTACAGTAACTGGATTAATTTCAGCAGCTACTGCAGTGAACAATTGCCATGCGTTTTTAAAAGACTGATCTTTAAAAAAAATATTCAGGGGAATGCTGTGGACAGAGTTATCTTGATTTCAGTAAGGCTTTTGACAAAGTCCCCCATGATATTCTTGTGAGGAAGCTGGTAAAATGTGGTTTGAATGAGATAACAGGATTTGTAGACTGACCGAACCCAAAGAACCATTAATGGTTCCTTGTCATCCTGGGGAAAAGCGACAAGTGGGGTGCCACAGGGTTCTGTCCTGTGCCCGTTGCTGTTCAGTGTCTTTATAAATGACTTGGATGAAGGAATTAAAGGGACGCTAATCAAATTTGCAGATGACACCAAACTGGGAGTGTTAACTAATTCTGTTAGACGACAGAATCAGAATTCAAAATGACCTTAACAGATTGGAGAACTGGGCACAAGCTAACAAAATGAATTTCAACAGGGTTCTGCACCTAGGCAGGAAGAACCAGATACACAAATATAAAATGTGGGGATACCTGGCTTACTAGCAGTACATGTGAAAAGGATCTAGGGGTCTTGATGGACCACAAGCTTAACATGAGTCAACAGTATGATGCAACAGGGGGAAAAATAATGTCAACAGTAGTGTCCAGATCAAGGGAAATAATAGTACCACTCTATTCTGGCTTGGTCAGACCACACCTGGAATACTGTGTCCAATTCTGGGCACCTCAATTTAAGAAGAATGTTGACAAGCTGGAATGTTTGCAGATAAGGGCAACCAAGATGGAAACCAAGCTTTACGAGGAAAGGTTGAAGGAGCTGGGTGGGTTTAGCCTGGAAAAGAGGAGAGTGAGAGGAGATAGAATAGCCATCTTCAAGTATCTTAAGGCCTGTCACTTGGAAGAGGGAACAAGCTTGCTTTCTCCTGCTCTAGACGGTAGGACTCAAGGCAATGGCTTCAAGTTACAAGAAAGGAGATTCAGACTAAACATTTGGAAAACAATTCTGACAGTAGGAGCTTTTTGGCATTGGAACAGACTCCCACAAAAGGTGGTAGACTCTCCTTCCTTGGAGGTTTTTAATCAGAGGTTGGATGGCATCTGTCATGGACACTTTAGTTGTGATTCCTGCATTGCAGGGATTGGACAAAATGACCTTTGAGGTCCTTTCAAACTCTTACGATTCTATGTTTACAGCAATTTTAGTGAATATACTGAATTTAGCTATAAAAGCTTCCATTAATTGGAGCTTGATTATAGGGGGAGGGGATCAAAGCCAAAAGCAATTTTATTCGGTTGGAGTATGCTTATTTCTGTGTGTTGCACGTAAATTATCCCCCAGTAATGTAAGACAGGGATAGGGAACCTCTCTCTGGCTGAATGTCATGTTCCCTTCTAAAGTTCAAGAACCAAATATAATTGGTGGGCAGCATTAGAACCAAATGAGGGGAAACAATGAATGTGAATTTCACCCTTGTACAGTAGGCTTCTTTTTACCCATCCCTCATACACCCCTACTACCTTCTGTTGGCAAGGAAGGAACAGGATTCAAATTCAAGGACATTCTAGCCAGGCAAAAACCCTCAAGGAGGATGCAATGAGCTTATAAAGTGTGTGGCCTTGGGAGATGGTGCGTTGCTGGGGAAGGATGTATGACCTAGATATGGTCCTAAGGACCAGATAGAGAAGGCAAGAGGGTTGCATATTGTTGAATCAAGATATACAAAACAAGGGTAAGAAACATATTGTGCTAAGAAGAACAAGGAAACCTTTAGGGGAAAGATGCCAAAAATAATTCTCAAATGCTGAGTTTAGTTTTTCTATGTATGGGTTTAACAGTTCTGGATATTGCTTTTTAAATTGGTCCATCATATGTCTTCTTTTACTTCAACGGTTTTGCATAGCCACTAATTCTTTGGAGAAAAATTATGAAACCCTACAGTATGCCATACAACTACTACCACCACTGACACCTTTTAAATAATATAGCTGCTAGTTCCTGCAGTGTGCGTATGTTTGGCAATTCCGAAATTTCAAGCCCTCAGTAACGGTATGTAAAATCTATTTTAAAAAAACCCAAAGCAAACAAACTTTCATTCTGTCATTAGTCTCCCCACAAATGACTCTAGGAATCTTTCACTAGTGGAGAGAAACACACTCTCTCTCTCTCTCTCTCTCTCTCTCTCTCTCTCTCTCTCTCTGTGTGTGTGTGTGTGTGTGTGTGTGTGTGTGTGTGGTGCTTCTTATCAGCATCTTTGTGCACTCCTGTGCTCTTCTGTGGGGTTGGACCCTTGCTTCATTTCTCCCACTGTGAATGGGACAGCTCTGCCTATCCCCGCACCTTCATATCTAGGAATGACATGAAACGGCTGGCATGAAACCAGTGGCTACTGTTCCTTTTCAGGGGCTGGGCACGTTACCTTTAGACATGCAATTTGGTCTTTGTGCCATTTGGCTTCTTCACTATTTTATCTGTGGCTGCCATTTTGAGCAGAAGCATGTTGTCTGGCATATGGAGCTCAGCGAATATATTAATCAAAGGGGATCTGCCTGGAATTTCCCTGCCACTTCTAGATGTAGAAAGGGGATCAGGCATAGTCTAGAGTTTTTGCATGGATTCACTACTTGATTTCCATGAGATGCAATTATCAATCATTTTCTTTCTTCTGGTGATTATGAAGAAAACAAAGCTCACTTTTTTTTTAAAAAAAAGGTCACAAAAGGTGAAAATAGCCGTTCAGGTGGGAAAGGAGAAAAAGCAGTGATCCACTTCCTATTATAACTGTCCCTCATCACCAGTGTGTTGGAGGTCACAACTACATGGAAGGATCATCATGGGTGCTGTACATGGAGTAGATTGGGTTTCCCAGGTAAAGTGGTTCACCTACAATAACATCATTCTTTCAGTTAACTTCTACATTTTTTTATAGTTGAATTGTAGAATTCTAAAACATATTCTATTTTGGTGGTCATAACTGACATCATCATCTATTCGGCAAATGCCCCTTCAAACTTATCTCCCTATATCCATGCAATTGCTACCTCTACTCTTCCCGAATCAAATTGCTCAACAACTTCCTCTGTCAGTGGCAATCTCATCAAAGAACTTTGGATCCCCCAAATGATGGCTAAGCAAGTCACACTCTTATTACAATACTAATCATTTGTTTTGGGGGAATCATCTTTACAGTCTAGTGGCACAATGGACCTGCTCCAAGCCTGAAGCTGGGATAAGTGTCAGCTGGCTTAAACTGAATGCCATACAAGCTGTTCTCCTAGCATTTCAGGAACAAGATGGAAGCAATGACATCTTGATTCATAGCAATGATAACATAGCCAAAGCATGCATAAACCAACAAGGCAGTACTCATCACAACACTGAAGAATAGTCTTCCTTGAAAGACTGCCTACAATATGCTGGGATAAAAGTGACTGGCCATCCACAGAGATAGTCTATATTGCTAGTGGGCTAAAACACAACAGTGGACTAGGTGAGCAGATAAACAGGTGGAATGGATGCTTAAATCTTCAGATAAGCATTTTCTCTCTTAAATATAAAAATCCATTGGGACTGATGTCTTTGTGAGAGATTATCTGACTGGTCTGCTCTACTTTTCTCCTTTCAAGTTGATTATTTGGGTCATTCAGAAGATTCAGGAACAGCAGGTGGAGGTTAATGCTAGTCTCACTTCACTCACCAAGGAGATCATGGTTCCAGGGTGTAGCTACGCTGTCAGCATGAACCATGAAGTCCTCTCTTTTCTATATGCCTGCAACCAAGAGAACGCACTATCCCAGAGATCAAGGCTGAGAAAATACCGTAGGTAGTACAAATTTGTATATCTATGAGCCTAAAGAAATGGAAAGAATCTCTCTTGCCTGCTCAACCCTATCACCACTAAGAACAGATGTGTTTTTTTCAGGAATGAATTGAAAGTACAGCAGTTAAACATCTAAATACCAGGGAATATTTGGACTCACACTGTAGCAACAACATTCCAGTATAACTGCTAAGGGACCATTCACAAATTATTCTCCACCTTCCTGGATTGTTCTGAGGCAGAAAAGCTGAATAGGCCACAAGTTCACACTTACTCTTCTTTCTTCCATTCTACTCACACTGGAGAAAACTGAACAACTAAACCAGGGGCTCCTGTTTCTCTTACTTGATACCCAGATTGGGGGCAAGGTGGCAGTTTTGAATGTAGAGTATCATCTGAGCTTATAAGATTAACCCACTACAAATTCAGTTTTCATACCTCCTTATAGTGAAAGCAATGAAAGTGGGGAAGGAGCCTATTTATGTTCACTTCCCAACTGAAAGCCCATGGGCTGAAGAGCAGCTAACATGTAGAATACTACTCAAGTGAAGTTCAACCGAACAAATAAAATAACTGACAATGTATACCAAAAAGTTGGTGGTGGTAGAAACAAATAAATAAACTTTCGACAATTCTCCTCCAGAATATATATATTTTCTTCATTAAGGGCAATTGATATGAGATGGTTAAATAATTAAAGACTGCTCTGCTCTGAAGTCTTTTGTTGACCCTGTGTAAGTTATCTAATCATCATCATCATCATCATCATCATCATCTGTTATTTATATGCACCTATCTGACTGGGTTGCACAGCCATTCTGAGCGGCTTCCAGCAAATGACTTCAAAACACACATGCAAAGCCTGGTTTTAGAAAGCCTACACAAGCTTTTGGTTGCTTTCTGTGAGCCATAATTAAATGATTGCATTGGTAATTTTCAATAAAAAGTAGCAAAAAATTCTTTCTTAAGTGATAATCTCTTTGAAAGTCTCATAATTAAAGCTCTTCTTACTAGTGTATGGTTGAAGGTCAAACTGACCCATTTTGTAATATCTTTCTTAACTAATATGAATTCATCAGAGTAGATAACTCAGAAGTTATAATGTTAAGGAACAACAATGAGGACTTATGGAAATAAAATCTATGCAGACTTCTGAGGTCCCCTTAAATCATCTGAATTTTCACACAGCGGATCTCTATCTTGCATAGTTCTTGTTTTGGGTTGTAATCAGAATTTTTTTAAAAAATGTCTGTTAGGTATAAGCTGTTAAAACAGAAGAGAGTTGGAAGTCGAAACAGTGGAAAGCCACCCATACAAATTTTATTTTCTACATTGGTATCCTGCCTTTCACCAAAGAGTTCAGGACTTCATTGCAGTCTCACAATAGAGTTAAGAGAGAAACTTTACCTAGGTCCCCCACTGAACATAGCTGACTAGGTATTTGAGATTGGTTTACCCACAGAGAAACTATAACCACTTCATGTAGAATGGCCACAAGCCTGATTTAATATCCATTATGGGGCAGCTGTACCACCCAGATAACAGAAAACTAGGGTTAATTTGGATGCCACATTTTATGTCTCTTCAAAGTCTCAGCTTTCCCTACCATCAAACATATAAAATGCCTTAACACACTTGTCTATTTCAACCAACAGTGACTCTCCAACATCTTAGGCAGAAGTTTATCCTAGCCCTAGCTTTGACTGGAGATGTTAGGGAATAAACTTGAGACTTGCTGCATGTAAAGTAAGTGATTGATATACCACTGAGCCATGGGCCTCCCTTGCTTGTGCAGTCAAATGTGATGATTAAACAGAGAAGTCATGGCTAGCTGTAATTTCTGTGATAGCAGTGACACCTTTTTTTTCTTATTCAGTGATATTTATAAGCCTGGCTGAGGCAATATGTTGTCATCCCCATATGACTTGCATACAAAAAGTTAATAGGATATGTTTTCCAGTTGGCCCTTGGTTGGTGCACAGGGCAAGAGTGGTGGGTACTGCCATCATTATACAGTCGAATATATATTAGACATCTTAACCTAATCATTCTAGGGTATCCTGCATTTGTCTGGCTTTCAGTTATCCTGCAGATCAATATGTTGTGCTACTTCACAATTGGAAGTATGGGAGAAGGAAAATTTCTTGCTGCTTTCTTCACTATCTGGGCCTCCTGTTGTGTTTCCTGAAATAATTTTGCCCGGGACAGACATACTAATGATTCTGTGTGTGCTTCCCTGTAGCTTAGGTTGCTTTGACCATCAAGAATGGTGTTTATTGAACTCATTCTTGAATTGTGGAAGCACCTGTGGCACACTATTCTGGGTTATGGGGTTAACTTTCGGGAGCAATGCATTGCAGGATAATGGTGCCTGTACGTGTTCCTGCTTTTGGTCATGTGGATCAGTATTCCTTACCAAGCTATGAGTCTTTGAAGCTAAAGGACAGCAATTACATCATTTGGATGCCGGATTCTAGCTTTTGATTTGAGGATAAAAGGAATCACCCGTTCTCAAGTCCAAGGCAACTGCTTATAAGGCATCTAAAATAATGAAGGTTTTGTGGTGTGGTTTTTTGCAGATAACTATTATTTTAAAAACTGAAGTTAAGAAAATCATAGCTGAGAGGCATATGTGATGAGTAGATTATTATTATTATTATTATTTAAAAGGAGAAGGTATTTTCTTTTTGGAATGAGTGCAAAATTAGAAGAGCAACTGCTGTTGCTATTACCATGGGCAATATCACAGAAAACATTAGAACTGTTCAGACCCCTAGGACAAACGTTTGTGATGACAGTGAAAGGGGCAGCACGATTGAAAGAACATTCAAAGAAGTGGCCACTGCAGGCAAAAGTCAGCGTAATACTAGCTTGTACAGAATTATTCTTGTACAAGGGGGAGATGTCGAAATAGATTTGCAGTATTTGCTGCAGAACAGTGAATTGTTGCAGCCTCTGAGCCATTTTAGCACATCTGCATTGAATAAAGTATCTATAGAAAGTGCACTCTCAGAATTATGGCCGGGCTAATTTGGACAAAATAAACGTAAACTTCAGTACTTTAGATTATACTCTTGTTGATCTAACCATAAAGGCATATGAAAGCAACAATAAATGCAAAGATAAAAATGACTGTCTATTTACTGTTGGGGTAGAATATTCATAAATGGTTACATAATTTTTTTGTAGCTGTCATAAAAATTCCAATTTTAGTTGTATGAATATGCATTAAAGTGATTTATTTTTGCTCTTGGACTTCTTAGTCCAATATTTGGTATACCCCCCCCCAAATGCAATGGGATAATACACTCCCTGGAATTGTGGGAGTGGATTTAAAAATAACTTATGTGGATTTAGCTTATATGAATTTGTTTTGCCTCTCATCATACCTGGCATGCCTACTGCACATAGCATTTTCTGCTTATTGATAATTGAGTCCTCCCTGCCATTTCCAGGAAACATTTGGGTGTTTTGTAAGTGGTTTTATGTGCATGTATACAGGGCATCCAGGGCTGTTACATACTATGGTTTACATAAACAGGTTGACCAATGATGCTTCCTTGTCTCAGTTGCTCCTGTGCTTGCTAATTCTCTTAGAAGAACACAGAGGAACTAGTCAACTAGAGAACTAGAGGCTTCTACACCTGCTTTGCACAAACATGCAAATGGCGACATTTTATGCCAGTGTGAAAAGCTGTGTTCAGGTCTCATCATGATATGACTTGGGGCAGAGGGGGCATGTTCAGTAGATGGGGGAAAGAGGTATAGTGTACCATAGTGGAATTTGGGAACTCAGTGTGGAATTTCCCAGTGTATTCTGGCTATATGATGCCCAAATATGTAGCTGAACTTGGTGCAGAATTTGGCAGTGTAAGAACTTCCTATGAGGACTGTATTAATATTTCTATTCTGTTTGTTCGTTTAAAGCCATCTTTAAATTACTGGATCAATGATAAAGTCATAGATTCCACCCCTCCCCTTATTGTTCCTATATCTGAACTAGGTTAATATAATTTATAATTGATTTATAACAGTCCAGTCGCACTAATAGTAGAAGACTTACTTTAATGGATCAAGTCTCAACAAATGAGAAGAAGCTTTCATTACATAGTCAAGGTCCGATTTCGACAAAAGGTTTTTCCCCATGGAACAATATCTGTGAAAGAATACATGTGAAAAAATTATGTAGGGAATTGGATTCAAAATCCATGTGGATTTTGCAAGGGGAGGGGAATTGGACAAAAGTGAGCAGCAATGTAATTTTGCAAACCCACAAATTTTCACAGATATTTCGCCAAACATTTCTTTTCTGCAGTGGAGAAACACTACTTTGGACAAAAAGGGCTAAGAGCTGATAGCTTAATTATTATAGTTATCAGCTGTTCCTGTAGGAAATGTAGAGTTTGTAGAGGAAAGTGCAATGAAAAATCATAAGGAAAGTCTATGCATGCTGCCTGAGCAGTTGAGAGAATGTCCCTCTCCTTAGTCTATCTGCAGGATAGTTTAAAATCACAATGTCCACTGCCTAGTAGAAAGGAAATGCCCTCAACATAGCACTGCACTGCAGGCAAGCCAGATGTAATATTAAGTCAGGGATCAGGCCTAAGTCTAGAGCTAGCTCCAATTTGGGGGTTAACTACTTCAATTTCACATAATCAGCTTCAAATTTTGAGGATTAGCTTTAATTCTTGTCTATTGCAAAAACTGACCACTTTGTTGGCTGTACATTAGAACTAGGATCATTACTATTCAAATGGAACTGTTCACATGCATGTGAATGCTGTGTGCACATGATCTGCGCTTTATCAGGAGTTTTCCCACCAATAAGCCACTTTTTCACTGGATGTGGTCTGGGCACAGCAAACTCAGTCTTGACAGTGGTAGATGTTCACTTTGAAATAGAGAACTCAGCTCTTCAGAAGCTGAAGAGTAGGATGCATTTTCATTCTCAAGACTTACTACCCTTGTGTGAAACATGGAGAACTGCTTCCAGTCAGTATAGACCAGGCACCCCCAAACTGCGGCCCTCCAGATGTTTTGGCCTACAACTCCCATGATCCCTAGCTAACAGGACCAGTGGTCAGGGAACATGGGAATTGTAGTCCAAAACATCTGGAGGGCCGAAGTTTGGGGATGCCTGGTATAGAGGGTACTGAACTGGATGGACCCAGTGGTCTGACTTGGTATAAGGCAGCTTCCCAGGCTTCCTCTCAGTAATGGTTCTAGTTGTGATTATGCATTTCCCTCCCATTCAGGAAGAGAATTTTGTTGCATGCATATATGATAAAGTCAAATAATTCTTTGAATGTTTGTCCTTCTGTAGCCAACATGGCACCACATATGGATGGGCTGGAGGACCCCTGACACTCCCTCCTCTAACCCAATGGTGCCTGAGAAACTTTAGGGGGTGTGGAATACACTCTGCTGGGAGAGAGGGATTCTGGAAGAAGGCACTGCTGATTGACTGGAAGCAGTCCACACTGCAACCTTTTTTTTTTTTTTGCAGGTTCTATCTGTGCATCCTTTTTAACTATCTTGGCTCACTGAATGCTTGTACTGATACATACTGAGAGAATAAACACGGTATTGCTTATTTGGTCATTTATCCGAAGGTGAAAGGGAGATTAGTTAAGATGTCCTAAATATTCAATGTGTCTGTAAACTTCATTCAGCCTCCGATTCAATAAATTGGAGATTGATTAGATTTTAGAATCCTGATGACATAAAGAGTAGTCTGCTAAATAATAATTTGATGGCATATTCCTGCATGAGTCACGTAGTAGGCATAGTCAGGAAAGTTTGCTTCATTTTTAGATTAATGCATTGGAAAGCAGTCTGTGTGAACTAAATAAACAGTTGCTGTTATTAAATAATGAAATTGACTTCCCCTCCCCGTACATTTTTCCCCCTGTGATTGGTGAGTAGTATAAAGGAAATTATTGCTTTCTGCACTGTGTGAAAAACAGTGATTACAGGTTATTTGATTTTTTTTTACATGCCAATCAATTTATTATAATATTTGAGTCTTTTATATTTTTACGGCTGCATGTTAAGGCTGTTTGGGAATACAGATAACATTTTTTTTGTAACAATCCATATATTAATAAAAGTGATCCTGGTTCCTTTTGCATTTTCTTTTTCTAATGTTCACATCCTCCCCCCCCCCCAAGACAGACTGTGTTGAGTATGATTCATAAGCAACTTATTGTGCTCTCTGTGATCAGAATTATTTCCACAAATCCTAGTTTTAGTTGTCTTTGAAAAATACATAGGCATTCAAATAGATTTGGAGTGAAAGAGACATATGAATGTGTTCTGAATAATCCAAGGCTTGGGAAAAATTTATTCCAGCTGCATAGTCTGTGCATGCAAACTGGAAAGAGAAAGAAAAGCCCCCTGCTTCCTGCTGTGAACAACTGCTTGCTCCTGCTTTCTCCTCGTTTTTTTCTGCAAAATAATTTTCAGTACAGCAGGTTGTTACTATTTCATCAGTCCTCAAACTGGGAGCATATAACTGACTTTCAAAAAGGTGAGCAGGGATATCTGAAGAATGATTTCCTGTATTCCTAGCATGCTGATATAGCTGTTATAAGTATAGACACAATCAGCACCATACCAGGCCTCCAGTGGATTTGTGAAAAGAAGTCTGCTAAGCACTAAGATCTCCCAGTCTCATTAAAGCACTTATGAACTGGAACTGAGAAAGGATCAATTACTGCATCTGCTGTGCTTGGTTGTTTTAACAATAACTAACATAAACATTTGTTAATACTTGGTTTGTATGCTAAGTATCAATTCAAGGCTTGTAAAATGGAAAGTTCTAAATTTTGGCAGCTTTTCTTAACAAGTAGTTTGCTTATGGGTTATCCATAAAATTCAGTTCATACACCAATTAAAAATCACTATTACTGTGCTGTGCTGTTGGTAGCCGGAAGGGGGTTTTGTGTAAGCACAGTGTGGTAGAACTTGCACCAGACAAAATGAGGCTTGAGGTGGACAATGGGAGCATGAGTGGTCACTGATAGCCAGTGAGATGTGGAGGTTGGAGTGTTGGACCAGGACCTGTGAGATCAGGGTTCAAATCCCCACTAGGCCATGAAGGTCACCGGGCAGCCACTGCCTCTCAGCTTAACCTGCCTCACAGGGTTGTTGTGGAGATTAAATGAGGAGGGGAGAATGATGTAGGCCACCCCAAGCTCCTTGGAGAAAAAGCTGGAATATAAATGCAATAGCCTAGAAACCAAGCTGGTTGGTAAAGGAGAGTTGTTCCTCCTTTGGGAACATAAGCTTTCAGGAATAAATCTGAAAATGGCTGCTCTGATTTGTGTTTATTGGAGGAATGCTGCATTTGTTAGAATCTAAAGCTCAGTTGTTTAAGATCTAGCTCCAATGGTATAATCCAGACATAGGCAACCTTGGCTCTCCAGAACTACAACTCCCATGATCCCTGACCACTGGCCCTGTTAGCTAGGGATCATGGGAGTTGTAGTTCCAAAACATCTGGAGAGCCTAGGTTGCCTATGCCTGCTATAATCTTTCTAGTCTTTCCTTTATAGGAAAAGGCTTCCACCTTAGAGGTTATCTGCAAAAATAACTGTATTGATGTTAAAATATCTTCAAATTAGTCCACTCTTACTTAACAATAACATACTTTCTCTTCAAGGATCCAAACTGAGTAACTACCTGTACTCCAGATGTAAATATATCTACTTTGTGAGATAATTAGAATAATTCCTAACATATTTACTGCTGCACTTAAGGGGTCTTGTATCACCTTTGAAATAGGATTTCGAGAAGCCCTTATTGTAGCATGTGCATAATCTTTATGCAAAAGGGTCATGAATTTCATAAAAGAAGGCAATCTTAAATTTAAAAAGGAGAAAATCCCACTTGGTTTAGAAAAGTGTTAAATAACTTGTAGCCTTCAAGATGTTGTTGAACTCAAACTCCCCTGAATTCCCAAAGGAAAGGGATGTTAGGTTTCGTTGTCCTGTAGAATCAGAAAGGCGACAGATTAGCCACCCCTGATTTGGAGTCCTTAGTATTTCTAAAGCCAAGTGCTGTGTGGTGTGTTGAACTAGGACAGGCACCCCCAAACTGTGGCCCTCCAGATGTTTTGGCCTACAACTCCCATGATCCCTAGCTAACAGGACCAGTGGTCGGGGAAGATGGGAATTGTAGTCCAAAACATCTGGAGGGCCGAAGTTTGGGGATGCCTGAACTAGGACATGCAAGACCAGAGTTCAGATCCTCCCACTCAGCCATGAAATTCACTGAGTGGCCTCAGGCCAGTCACTGTCTCTTAACCTAACCTTCCTCACAGGGTTGCTATGAGGATAAACTGCCCCGAGTGCACTGGAAGAAAGGTGTGCCATAAATTAAAACAAACAAACAAATAACATATATTTTCGATTAAAGTTGTTAATGTCAACGAAAAACTTCACATTAACATTGGCCAGCATGATCTTCTTTGTAATACATAGATCTATTTACTCGATATACAAGCAGTTGTGCGTACTACTACAGTATTTTAATCACCAGAGGTCTATGCGTTTGGGCTGACCTTGGCAGACAACCTAAACTTGTGCTTGGTATGACCCACGAAAGGGAGTGGGTCATTTATTAACAAAGAATATTTATAGACCACCCACTCATATAAAATGTCAATGTGGCATACAGCAAGTGCAATAAAGCATACCATTAAAAATCATAAAATGGCTGAGTTGTTTTGAAAATGTTTAAACCACTGAATAGGCCTGCCAGCATTAAAGAAGTCTTCAAGAGGCTTCTGAAAATTAGCAGCAGCAGTGCTTGCTGAATCTCTGCTGGAAAAGTATTCCACAGCAAGGGGCATGTAAAACTAAATGCTTGACTTCTACATGGGGGGACAACTAAAAGCCTCCTTTCTGGGTGATCTCTGTGATCAAGCAGGGATATAAGAGCTCTGGCAGTCCTTAAGGTATCCTTGGTCATTTACCATTTTCCTTACTTGCACAGATATTAAATAGTACTGGGAACAAAATAGTGCCCTGTGGAACCTCATACCACACGTGCTGTGTGGGCAAGGAGCACTCCCTCAATGCTGCTCTCTGGGCGCAGGTAGGAATGGAAACTATATAATACAGTTCCCACCCTGAACATTTGATCAAGGTCAATGGTGTTGAAAGCTGCTGAGAGATAGAGTAAAAGGGAGAGGGTTGCACTCTAGGGTGAAACTTAGCATATTCTTCCCCGAGATATTATTTCTTAACTGTTCTTCACCCAGAATATGCACAGAACATGTAAATATAATTTCATAAAAATACAAGACTAACCAAAAAAACCTAAAAGCTAAACATAGAATAGGACTTGCCTCCCTAGCATGGACATTGCAAATTGGGGTGCCACCACAGAAAAAGCCCTCCCATTTAAGTACAGTATCTGGGAAATGTGTACAATTTAGTTAATAATATAATTTTCATTTTTTTAACCCATATGAACTGAGGAAAGTACTCTTTTGCTGATCAGTGTGGCATGTTCCAGGGCATGTGAAGAATCTTGCTTTACTGAAGGAAGTTAGATTCGATCAAGCAGTTTTTGGGGAAGGCAGGAAGAGCTTAGTATAGTCTCCTCAAAGAGAACACCAGTAATGGCAAATAACTCATTTCCAAAGAGAGCTTGCACCATTGTCACTTATCTTCCCCTTCAATGTACTGTTGATGTGAAATATTCAGCATGGTCTATGTCATGCATTCCGTTCACAAATAACAATGCTTCAGTTTCACACGGTCTCTGGCTCCAGAACTCTGCCAAATGTTGAGAAGGGTTCTGTGAATATTTGTTTCAAACCAATGTATTATTAAATTACAATATACAAAGCTTATTCATTGGCTGGTTATGTCCTTCTGTTGATGAGCTGCCCCAGTAACACAGTAGCTTGCAAGGCACTGAGGTTGTAGCCCTTTTTTATTAATATTGTAGGCCTTAAGAAAACACACTCAGGCATCTTAATATGCTGTTATCACTGTGTCCTATGGTTATATTGGGACTGCATTGTTAACTCTTGGATTGTTGTGACCCACCCCGGAATAATTTTGACGAAGGGCAATATATAAATACAATTGTTCAACCAGTCAGTAAGATTTTGCACCTGAGGGGAGAAGGAGTTTTAATCTCAAGTGCATGAGAAGTTGTGTAGAAGACAGACAGCTTCACTTATCCATGCTTTAGGCCAGGCATCCCCAAACTGCGGCCCTCCAGATGTTTTGGCCTACAACTCCCATGATCCCTAGCTAACAGGACCAGTGGTCAGGGATGATGGGAATTGTAGTCCAAATCATCTGGAGGGCTGAAGTTTGGAGATGCCTGCTTTAGGCTGAGTTCCTAGTAGGCACACTTACTTTAAAATACTGTAAATGACTCCAGACTAGACTACTGCAATTATATCTCTATTGGACTACAACAACTCTTGTGTCCTGAAAAACAACTTGGAAATGTAACTTGGTCCAAAATGCATTGGCTGTAGACCTGCGAAGCATCTGAAAAGGTTGCTATTCTATTCTGGTCTGCATTTCTGGTTTCAATTTAAAGTGTTTTTTTCAGAGTTGAAAGCCCTAAAAGGTCTTAGACTTGGTTATCTGTTCCCAAATAGCACTGCCTGATCTTTGATGTCAGCCTTGAAGGCTCTACTTCCTGGGTTGTAAAACAGGGCTTTATTGGTAGCGGTGTTTTAAAAAGGTTTGATAGTGAGGGAAACATCACACTTGATTGTTGCACTTAGAGAGTTGAAATTTTTACTGCTTTTGTAGTTACTGTAGTTGCTTTGCATTTTTTTTTGATTGTTGGAAGTTGCTCTGGATGCTCTATAAGCAGAAGAGCAGGATACAATATAATAATAATAATAATAATAATAATAATAATAATAATGGAACCTATTTAAATTAAGCTATCTAATGAAGTCAGATGATGTTGGCATTTGCATGGTGATAGCTTTAAGCTTTCACAGACTACTTCAGGCAGGCAGAATAAGAACTGTGAGATAGCAATCTATCTGAAGAAGAGCTCTGTGATCTTGAAAACTTGCACACTGATAAATCATCCACTGATAACCAGTTAAATCAAAGGGATCAAAGCATCACCAAGTAGATGGGTTTCTGACTAACTTGAAAATATGCTGATCATTAGACTATATGTAAGAGAAATGCATTCGTTATTTGAAAGCTGAAGTTTTGAATGAAACAAACTGTCACAGATTTCTGAATTAGTTTAGGATTTGTATAGGAATAGATGCAAAACCTCAAGAGGGTAGTAGTTATTTTACACAAGTCTACTCAAAAGTAAATCCCATTGAATTCAGTAAGTGAATACAGAATTGCAACCTCAGTACTTTAAAAAATCTCTGTTCTTAATAATATGAAGGGAAAATATATTTAGACTGTTCACAAGCTACAGAATTTTCCTATTGTAGAAAGGTAGTAAGATATTATGCTGAGAAACCTAACACCACCAATGAAAGGAATGAATTACTGTATATAATCACAAAGGATGTGCAACAACAAAAAGTTCACATTTAAGCTGCTAAAAAGCAGGAAATGAGTCTTGCTGTACTGAAAATTGTGTAAGCTGAGCCAACCACTGGGGATATGGTAGGCTATACATTTAAATCAACTCTGTAAAGCTGATAGTCCAAGCACCTTGTGTGTGTGGGTGTGGGTGTGGGTGGGTGTAAAATGTTAACAACTTTATTCCAGGGAACAACCTGCTTCCATTTTAATAAGGGCGTGTACACTAGTCAGTTGCTTACTTAGGGTGAGAGCAGCACCAGGAGCTTTGCACAGAACATAGTGGTACTTTCAATGTAAAGAGTCAAAGGGGGAATGTTTACTGGAGTGGGGCAAGCAAGAGCTACGTAAAACAGTTAGAAAGCATGGAGGTGTTTGAAGCATGCAATCATTAATTTGAAAAGTATATGTGTGTTAGAATGCAGTCGCTGAATTAACCAGCAAATGAAGACAATACATCTTTAAAGGGGTGAAGGAGGGGGATGCATATGTGATGCCAAAAGCACAAAAGTTGCAATTATCAGATAAAGACTTAATTAGCTGAGCCTGAGTAAATAGCTATGCTGGTACAAATCACTGAGTAACACTTTTATAGGAAATTGTAGAACAAAAGCAGGACCGCATGCGTTCATGTTTAAAATACTCTCTGCATTCTCTTTCTGCCAAATGACGCTGCTGTATATTTTGGATTGTTTCAGTATTCCGTTGAATGCTTTCCTGTTAACCTACCAGAGCAATCTGTTTTTTAAGAACTAAGCAAAGATTTCTTAACTTTACTATTTTTAAATGACTTTTTGATTTGAGACCAATATGTAAAGTGATTATATTTTAATTTCAATATTCTTTTGAATCAGTTGTGTTGATATCAAAAGTATGTTTATCTTAGGAGCACAGTTGTACTCAAATCCTAATTTATTATATGTGCATTAGAAACAAAATGAAATAGACTGAAGGTTATTTGCAGCATTAGTATGTTAGTGTCAAGCTAGACACTGAATTATGTATTGCAGGTATGGTGAATCAGGTATAATTATCTCGTAAAAATACTCCAGATTAATACAGCAATATGATGCAAATGCAGTTGAATGTACTCTTACAGCAGTTCTAACACATTCAAAGTAAAAAATTTAGGGCACATAAACATATAAATGGAACTGTAAATTGCTTAGTAGAATTCATTTTAACTATTTTAACAAATGATGCGATCATGCATATTAAGGAAGATTTCAAAAACAGCTTACCCTTCTCTATGAGCTTCTCCTTTTTCCAGCTCCTGAATAACACCCAACAAGACCTTTATGGTTTCTTGGCTTGAGCTGATCAAGTTCTCCATCATCTGTAGCTGTGCTTTCAAGTCTACCACTTCTGTGTGAGGCACAATTTGTTGGCATCCTTCACTCACAGCAACTGCTGTCTGACAAGGCTGTTTTCCTTCCATAGGTGAAACATGTATCTGAAGGGTCTGTTCATTACATTCGGTTGATTGGCACTGTGCCTGCGTCGAACAGGCCTGAGCTGCACTTACGGCTTGTGATTGCAGACCATTAAGATGCACTGTTCTTTTTCTGTCCTCCTCGGTCGGGCACAGAGACCAGTCATTCCCTGCTGCAGATTTTTGCAGGTCCGTCAGTGAGACGTGAGAACTGGATGCAGGCAAGTAGACAGAAGCTACTTCTGTCTTGAACACTTTTCCATGGGTGGATGGATTAGCCTCCTCGTTCCCCAACGGCCCACTGTGGTGTTTTGCTTTGTCATGCAGCTGGTAATCAGGCTCTTCTAAAACAGAAGCTGCTGAATTTTGAAGAGAAGGAGGTTCTTTAGTACAGCTGTGCAAATCAGTGCTTCTACATGTCTCCGAACAGTTGTCACTAGAAGGCTGCTCTATTGCATTCATGCGTTCATTAGTATGTGAAATAAACTCAGCTGTCACAAATCCAGTGACTTTCTTGCTACACTGAGCAGCCTCCCCTGAGATTTTGCTGTCTTTATCTTTAACATCTATTAGGAATCCATTGTTTTGACTCGGAAAAGTGTCAACAGAAGCTATGCTTTTGATGATACTCCCCTTTTTCCGGTCCAAGGGGAACGTCTGGTAACACTTTTTAAGTTCAGGCGAAGTCTGAACTCCTGTACTTTTAGTAACGTTAGGGATTGATCTCCGAGCAGGCACTGTCATATATTTCCGGTAAGCTGCTCTGTAAGAGATGGGCTTTGCTTCCTTTTTGTCACACTGCTGTAATGTAGAGAGCTGTTTATCTCTCTGCTCGTTTTGGGCATCACAGATGTCTTTGAATCTCACCTGCAGGGCTTTGTTTCTTTTCTTGATCTGCCGGTTGGGATCCAGTGCGTATTTCATCTCTAAGGCAAGGGATGTTGCTGGATCAACTTCACTTTCAGAGGCTGTAAGCAAGCACTTGCTGGGTTCCTTACTCTCCATGGTTCCTGTATTCAGAAACAGTTTTTAGGAAGAATTTTATTGCACTAAGTATGTAGGTGCTTAATCAAAACATCTGAAACTTTGAAGGAAAAAGAGTAAGTTTAGGGTCTCCTATTGGGTTTTTTTTGGGGGGGGGAATCTCCACATGTACATATATTGTTGTTCTCTACATTGTTTGTTTTGTTTGGTAAAACAATGGATAGTATGCAACTCAGCTTTACAGAGAGTAAAGGTAAAGGTACCCCTGACCATAAGGTCCAGTCTCAGACGACTCTGGGGGTGCGACGCTCATCTCGCTCTTTAGACAGAGGGAGCTGGCGTTTGTCCGCAGACAGCTTCCAGGTCATGTGGCCAGCATGACTAAGCTGCTTCTGGCGAACCAGAGCAGCACATGGAAACGCCGTTTACCTTCCCGCCAGAGCGGTACCTATTTATCTACTTGCACTTGATGTGCTTTCAAACTGCTAGGTTGGCAAGAGCTGGGACCAAACAACGAGACCTCACCCCGTCGTGGTGATTCGATCCGCTGACCTTCTGATCAGCAAGCCCTAGCGTCTGTGGGTTAGACCACAGCATACACAGAGTAGACCCATTTAAATTAACAAACATGACTATGTTAGGCCTATTAATTTCAGTGGGTATACCCTGAGTAAAACTTAGCTGAATACCACCTAGTGTAATCTCATGGGTAATGTCAAAAAAAAATCAGTTTAGGTGAGCTCTGGGTGAGCAATGTGGCCTTAATGATGGTTGGGGGAGGGGGACCACTTCAGGGGGTCCAAAGCTTTTTACATAATCTTATGTTCCCATGCAACTCTTCTGTAATGCCAGTATTAATGCCTCTGTAGTGAGTACCAGTGTGGCATATTGGAAAGAACAGTTGTTCCAGCCTAGATGCCTCTAGATGTTTTGGGCTACAACCCCTAAGCCCCAGCCAGCACGGCCAATAGTCAAGGGTGATGGGAATTGCAATCCAAAATATAGCAAGGTTGCAAGTTTGAGACGCGTATGGGACAGCTTCCTATTCCTGCATTGCAGTGGGTTGGAGTAGATCCATTGTTCCTAATGTGGGGGACAATTTGATTTTTAAGGGGGGCAATTTGGAAGCTTGTTTAGACCAAGTTAATGACTTTTTAGGCTTCCTCCACGTGAATAGTTCACTTTCTGAATAATAAGAATTATATAACACTGGGCGGAGGGTGGGAATCAGGATTTTAGAGATGCTTAGTTGCGGACCACTGGACCAGATGACCCCCAGGGTCTCTTCCAACTCTACGTTTCTGTGATTCCACCTTGACAGAAACAGGTGAGGAAAGACTTGAGATACTGTGTTGGATTTGGAATATTATTCAAATTCCTGTTCAGCTTGTTAAATGATCTTGGATCAGTCATTGGCTCTCACAAGGTTGGGAGGATGAAAGTGTGTGAATACTGGGGGTCAGGTGGTGGTGGAGAGAACCATGTGTGCAAGAAGGGGATCTGTGTCTGCTATATCACATTCTAATTTCTTGGAAGCCACCCAGAGTGCCTGGGGTAACCTACTCAGATGGGCAGCATATAAATAATAAATTATTATTAATTTTTCATGATGATTAAAAGGATTGGTCAGTCCCTACTCATACATATGTCAGTGAGAGTATTGGAGCCTGGGGCAAGTGCACTGAAGCAGCTGTATACAGTTAACTTTGCATTCTTCTTTAAGGTGGGAATAACAATTTCCCCCTCTTGGAATAGTTCTGAATATGAACTGCAAGATGGATGATAAAGAATGTCCCTTTGTCTAAAGCTTTTTAAAGGGGGGTATTTTTTATTGTGCAGAGTGATTGTCAATAAACAATGGTGAGTTTCTGTATTTCTTTAAGGTGCCTTTTCGGTCCTTAGAGGTCCTTCATTTATTAGATTTGAAATTTAGTTAGCTATACTGAATTTTTGATAATTTCACCATCAACATTTGAAAAGATAAACACTTAAAAAAACAAAGTCTAGGTGTTAATAGTGTGGGCACAGATGTGCATGGGTGACTAGTCATTTTACAGTGAGAATGGAGCTACCGGTAAGTGGGGTTTGGTAGTGTGATGCATCATATTGACAGGAATGATTTTAGGGGATACACTGCTATGCTTGAGCAGCCATCTAGATTTCTTTAAAAATTGTTTCCCTGTAAGCAAATCCAATGTTTCTGAAAGTATGCATCTTGTTAATTCCTTTCATGGCAATGGAAACATCAAAATTTATTTGGTTTTCAATACCGAACAATTAGTGTTCTGTGGTGAAAATACTGTATTGCACTATGCAATCCATGTTTTTCATTTAAAATGTCATTTAAACAAGGAAATCTTTATAAATAGCAAAATATGGAACCTTGTGTTGCATATTTAATATTCATATTGTGTTCAATTATTAAGAGTAGCTAAGATGATGCAGGTGGCTGCTCTGTTCTAGTTCAGGGAATACTCAGAGGGTCACACCTTAGTTTATTATGCTGCCTCACAGCTGTTTTATACACATGGTGAAGTTTATTTGATTGCTGAAGCAAGAAAATAAAAGCTGATTTCAGAGGAAATGTACCAAATTGTATGAGAGAATTCGGCCATGTTTGATTTCTTACCCATTTTTATAATGTTTTTGTGGGTTTTACAGTGAGGAAAAACTGTAGCTGGAAATCAAACCAAAAAAACAACCCTAACTAGCTGAAAACCACAAAAAAACTAATGCTTGTTTTACTATAGAGTATATTTTCAAAATAAAATAATATATACACAATTCAGGTGGAATAACAGCTGCTGGTGCTTGCCTGCCTTTCCCCCCACTTCCCTAAGGAATAAGGCATTGCAAATAAACATGGTCTAGGCTTAAAACAAAAATCTTAGCCAAGATAGTCCAAATCTTAGCAGGAAGCAATCCCTTCAAAATGTACGTGGAAGGATCTGGGTGGCCACATAAATGGGTGGTGGGAAGGAGTGATGGTCCTTTATATCACGTCCCCCCAAACGGCATACCTCCCTTGGCCACTTTGCCTGCTGCTTTAAGTCAAGTAGTAGCATAAAAAGCCACATAAGAAAAGAAGCTGATCTACCTATGAAGCAAGAATGGTGGACAGGATAAATTACTAATTGGATGGGAAAGGGAAATGAGTGATCTTAAGATCCTAAGCAAACTATTATGTGCTTGCATATAGCCTCTGAAAGGTGAACCTACAACCTGAAGATGAAATAGATGCAACAGATGCACTGAATATCGACCAAGATCAAGAGAATTAACTTTAAAAGGGTTTAGGAGTCACAAACTTTACTTTGGCTAATCCAAAAAAGACAGCGGTTTGGATCAAAATGGTTAAGCTTCTTCTACTGGCAGAAGGCGCTTTATCCAGGGGAGGTAACCTGCTGGCAGAGGTGGCTTTTGTTGATTCCTTTCTTTCCATTGCAGTCCCCAATGCTCCTGGGATGTGGCACTGGAAGCTGCTGCTGAAGGAGTGAATCAGCAAAGGTTCCCTCCCTCCCTCCCTCACCAGCATGCATGAATTCTGGCTCCAACCCAAAAGTTCATGCTTTTACCTGTTTGCATCCTTTCTCTCTTCTTGCCTGAGCACAATACAATGGCAGTGAATCAATTAGAACTGTACTGGCTTTCAAGCGCTGCAATCTCATAATACTTTACCATGAAAACATCACCACATTCCTGGGAAACCTCTAAATATGTCTCCTGTTTTATGGAAGGCAGAAGGCCTAGAGCGCTCAAGGCAAACCAAGTCAACTCTCCACACAAGGTGTGAAGAATGGCAGCTTCTCATACACAGTTTTGTATTGCCAGCTAGAGATATTGGAGTACAACAAACAGTCTGTTGATTTGGTTTAACATTACAAGAACCCCTTATTGGCATTCTACTGGACTTCATGATACTCTTTCAAAAGGCAATATTACAGTATAGTAATATTGTTAGCATGGCTTTAATGGGCAATAAACTGATAATTTATAAATTACTTATGTATTAACTTGAATTAACTAATCTAAAGAAGCACAGAATCATAGAATTTGTAGAGTTGGAAGGCACCATGAGGGTCACCTAGTCCAACCCCCTGCAATGCAGGGATATTTTGCCCAACGTTGGACTGGAACCCATGACCCTGAGATGAAGAGTCTCATGATCTACCACTTGAGCTATCCAAGTTGTGCATTTTAACTATGTTTAGGAATAAATTGAATATTTGTAAAGTATACCTGGGTCACAAAGTGACCATAGTCCTATTCTGATAGTTAATTTCGGTGATAATTAGGCTAACTAATGTCTTTGGTGTATGAGCATGAGTATGAGCTAGCACAAGGGACATGTGCTAGTAGAACAGAACTTTCCCTTCTTCTTCTCTGCAGTCTCCTATATGCCCTCAAAATCTTCTCCAGAGGGTTGGGGGACACTCTGGAGAAGATTTTGGAGGCATGTGGGAAGAGGAGAAGAAAGGGAAGTGCTGTTGTGCCAACAGAACTCTGCTGATACCACTGTGGGCACAACCCATATTCTGTTGTAGACCCCTTCTACGGTAATTCCGGAAAACACTACCATCTGCTAGCTGTAGCAAACTCATACACGGGTAATAAATTGTTGATGTACTCATGCTAGTTTCTATGAATGGGATTACTCATAATGCAAAGCCTTGTTGTAGATTTTTGTAGAAAGTTCCAGTTAGATAAGGGAACTAATGTTTTTTGAGTTACTACTAGTCTTCTGGTTTAAATCTTTAAAACACGTTGCCATTTTTTTTTTTAAAAAAGAGTTTTTGCTTTGACCTCTTTTCCAGTGTATTTATTAAGGGTTCCAACTGAGTTGCAATATAGCTCAGGTTATGGGGTTTTTCCCCCTTAAGAAGGAATGTGTGAAGTAGATGGCAGGGTGTGAAAGACATCCTCCTGCTACAGTTCACCATAAAACTTGATGTATTTAACGGAGGTAGCCAATGTGCTGGCTTCAGAGGTTGTTGGGCTACAACTCCCATCATCTTTGATTTTTGGCCATGCTAGTTGGGGCTGATGGAGAATTGGCTGCTCCTGTTTTTAGAATGCCAGCAAGAACATGCAAGCTGCACAAAAGAGGTTTGCACTCCTGCACAAAAAACACTGTTGTGTGAATTGTTTTTAACAAATGTATAAAAAGAATATGCTTTGCTAAGTCATGTGCAGTAAAGTTAAGAACAACAGTGATACAAGCTGATGAAAAATGTTAAGCAGTTCAGTTATTTCAGGAGGTGAGTGGTTCAAACTTTGTTTTCTATGTCATGTTAGGAATTCCAGGAACCCACTACTTTGGGTTTAATGATGTTAAACTGTGTTTGAAAACAATGTACACCAAGCTCTCACATTGAATATTTTCACAAATCCATAGGGTAATGGCAAGAATATCCTAAAATGAACGTATATATTTTTCTGTTAATAGTCTTTATTTTTTATTAAGAGGGCCCATTAAAGATCTTGGTGTTCTATGCAGTAAAAAAAAAGGACTCCAGTGATTTGAACATAGATATGGTGCAGTTTGATATGTACCACGATCCACAGATCTTAGCTTTAGAGCATTTCAGAACTCGAGTTGAACCCTGAAGTTATGAAGCAGCAATAAATGGGGGAGGAATGTTGTATGTGTGCATGGTTCAGTATGTGACAGGAGCAATCATCATTAGCTTCACATATCTAGTATTAGAGAGAAGCTGCACAGTGTGACTTTAGGCAGCAAGCTGTGTTAAAAAGGCCAAAGTGCAGTTCAGAATTAAGCGTGTGCTACTGAGGGACCGCATATTTTGCATGCAGGAGGTTCCAGGTTCAGTTCCTGGCATTTAAAGTTAAAAGGGATAGACAGCAGGTGATGTGAAAGACTCCTCTGTCTGAGACCCTGGGCAGCTACTGACAGTCAAAAGTAGACAATACAGTCATACCTTGGTTGTCAAACGCCTTGTGACTCTAACATTTTGGTTCCTGAACACTGCAAACCAGGGAGTGAGTGTTCCGGTTTGTGAATGTTCTTTGGAACCCGAACATCCAATGCAGCTTACGCAGCTTCCAATTGAGTGCAGGAAGTTCCTGCAGCCAATCGGAAGCTGTGCCTTGGTTTTTGAACGTTTCCGGAAGTCAAACCAACTTCCGGAACGGATTCCATTCGAGAAATAAGGTACAACTGTATTGGACAACATGGACAAGCCAGTGTGGACTGGCAACTTCTTGTGTCATAAAACAATCTATGTGCAGGTATAAGAAATCCTGTTCTATGCTGTTTTGATGCACTGTGTTATTTTATTTGTCTACATTCAAGTCATATATGCCTTGAACATCTGTAGTACATATTACGGGCTTGTGCAGCACATCCCATTGTTCCTACATACTGTTGATAAGGATGTGGTGAATCCTGAATTATCCTGACTTTATCAACAACACATTTATTTTTTAATAAAGATGATTCACTGTTTTAAAATTTAAATTTTGTTCAAATTTAAAGGACAATATGCCTGGTGTAAGGAAAAGAGGTTAATGAAGTAGCTTAGCAGTCCACATTTTGATCATCTGCAATTAAACAAAGGGCCTTTGAAGTGATATTGTAGGTAAGGCTAAACTTGCAGAAAGACATGTGGGACTTGAGACAGTGGTATCATAAAATGGCATGACTAATTACTTACCATCACTGTTAAGGGATTGTGAGGCTGGAGAGGAAAGATTCCACATCTCATTATCAGCTCCTTTAGCCATCTTGCCACTCACCTAAAATACAGGGCATATTGCATTACTGATAGGTTACATGTTCTCTCAAGGAAGCTTAACTTCTTGTACTACAATCCACCTATGGCAAAACCCACTAGCTTACAGGGGAACAGCACTGACCTCATCCCTTCAAGAGAGCAAAGGTGGCATTATTATTGTGTCGTGCCTTCTGACACTGCAATATTTGTGTCTATTCAATGAAATTCTTCCTGCATTTGTAAAAAAACACATATTTTTTTAAAAAAAGTATGTACAACACAACCTGATTATTGCAGCTGCATACAAACTATTAAATGGGCCATGCACATTTTTTGTTGTTGTTGGAACAAACCTAAGATGGCAGCTATGTCACCTTTAGCAATTATACTCAAGGTCTGTTGAATATGAAGTGAAACAGCATATGAATTAGCCCAATGTAAAAAAAGCAGTATGAAATGTAATATGTTGCCATTAGAGTTGCAACTGGGATTTGAAAAAATGAACGTGATCTTCTTGCTCATTTGCAAGATAAAACTGTTCATCATGGCTTTGAATGACATTTGCAGACATCTTATATTTATTTGCAGTTTATAATGTGCAGTTCATAAACTGCACATTTGGTTGAGTGGAAGAGTTAGTAGGCAAGTTTTTTTAGAATTTTAAAGACATGAGTAGACAAACTAATGGTCATCTACATAAAAAACATCCCGCCAAACATAAATCAATTTTCAGACATAAAACATACTATTGATTAACTTGTGTCTCATTTTTATTAGAAACTATATTTAACCTTATGCTTGAATTAGCAGGTTATAATCAACAAGTGCAGTAGAGCTGTGAGAATTTTTTTGCTCAGTTTCTTATTCAAAGAAAATGACAGACAACCACACTGAAAGACTGATAGACTTTCAAGTGGAATCTGATGTGTAACAGCTGGCTTACTCAGAAGAACAGATTTACTTGCTTATGTTTCACATGCAATTCAAGGTGCTTAATAAAACTGGCTTGGTTTCGCATGGTTATCCTACTGACTCTTCCACTTAACCAAACTGTATGGCTGTTCCATACGACACAGAAAGTAACAGGTGGTGTGTTTTGAGCTGAATCTCGAAAGGAGCCAAATCTCAAGGAAGTTGAACCTTGGGTCTGAAGTGCAAACAGGCAGGTGGCATCTACTGACCAGGCAACTTTGAAAGACCCAGACTCTTAGTATTTATAGCTTACCAACTCAAAGGCTTCACACTGACTGTCAATCACAGAGGAAACTGTCACTGAGACAACATCATAGCTCCAAATAGCATTTGATAAGTAGTTACATGTCCATCACCTTATGTGCTGAAATAAGACAGAAAGCTCACTTGGCTAGGTCTAAGCTTTGGGCCATAAGGTCACCAGTTCTAGCCTTGAAGTCTGACACTTCACAACTCCACTTTTTTGTCGTAAGAATTGTTTGATGATCTCTGCATGCCCAATAGGCTTTGGACATTAGTAGGCCATGTTCTTCATGTAGAGGGGGCCTTTGAAACTTTGAAGAGCTTCAAAAGCATGTTGGAAAGCAGTATGGAATAGGGGCTCTAGGTTAAAAGAAGGCATATGGAATCAAAAATCTTGCTTTGGGGCATTCTTAAAGGTGGTTTTTTCACCCCGTGGACTTTGGTCACACTTTCTCATCTAAAATGTGATAGCTTTTCATCAGAGCAGGGCTGGCCAGATGGTAGATTGGGATATACTGACACATTTATACTACATCTGTAAGGTTTTTGATTTCCAATTGTTTGATGAAAGGCACAGCAAAACTTGTTTGATTTTTGGGCAAACTGTGCATCCCTGACCGTCTATTTTCCTCATTTATAGTGACTTCATACTTACGAGTCATGTCACATTAATACTCTTCCTTTGAGCTGCTAATTACGAAAATATAGTCATTGTCCTATTCTCTTCTTTCTAGTCTTCATTTTCCCACTCTTGTGAAATGTATTAACTGTTTACTTTGGACTGTTTACTTTGTGTGGCTCTGCTGGCCAGTTTTAAGTTTTTGTGTAGGCAGTCTTGACCTATAGTTAGATTTGTATATGTATTTGCAGGTTATCTCAGTGTATGAGTGTAGTGTAGTAGGGAATCGCCCCAGACTCTTTGAACTGCAGTTTCACATCTGTTTCCATTCATTGTGTGGCACCTGACTCTGGTTGATGGACATCATGGTTCTAATAACAAATAAACAGATCCTTTAAGCCTTCCCATTTTACATTAGGGAACAAGCTTTCCCTAACCATCATAACTGTATTGCAAACCATTACCTGCATTTGTGCTGTTTCATGCAGAATTGGCACTTGGTTCCACTGAGCCAATTCCTGTCTCCCTTCAGACAGAAGTGGCTTACTGAGTGGGTTGTAGCCATTACCATAGCTTCCTGGCAGGTGGGTTGCTTACTGGGAGTGAGAGGGGCATAGAGGTCGATGCACTGCAAACACACTGGCAGGAGTACCAGATTGGCTCCACTGGTGTGTATTCATTTAGCTGATCTCCCTGCCACTTTGCCCCCCCTCTCTTGTTAAGTAACAGCATCTCACCTTGCCAGGAAGCTGCTGTAGGGTGACTTGCTTCTGCACTCAGCTACCTCCCCTCCAAAACAACAACAACAAACCACCCACCTTTTGCAATACCGAGCAGACTATCCAAAAAACAATGGATGTTAAATAGAAAAGGGAAGGGGATTAAATATGAGTTTGAGTTCTGCTACTGTTCTCCAAAGCTCCTACTGGAGAGTATAACACATTCCGACTTTATTTTGTGAAGCCTCTTTTAAAAAAAAGTGTTTATGAAAGTATGATTTAGAAGTAAATAATAACAGCAGGAAAAGAAATTCAGACTGTGAAATTGTGTTCTCAAATTAAATTTGAAGCAATGAGGACAACTGATAGCAAGACAAAGCTGCAGGAAATTTGGTCATGAACTGAAAGAGTAAAAGGATATCTCCGGACTGGAGATATGAATGGAACAATAAAGCGGAGTTAATGATGAGCTAACCATCTTTCATACTGTTTTATTCAGACATTGGTGTAATGTCATATCCAGCAGCAGGAGGGTTATCTCTGTTAATCACACATTTCGCTAACATAGGGGGCTTCCTGACAAGTGGATTTAGAAAGATCATTCACATCAGAACTACCCTGCACACCTTGTTCTGCGCATTTTCCTCTTGTTCATACAATCAGATATAGTTTAATGGATCAAGAAGCAGCCCAGAGTCTTCACCAATGTTGCACCTTTTTTTAAAAAAAAATATATGCCATGACTAGCTGAATTCATGCTCAGTTTACCTTTTTATATTTATCACAGGCCATTTAGCCTCTACACTTTAAGTTGAATAAGGTATCAAACATCATGTTCCCACCCTCATTAAATTGCACCTCAATCCAATTAAACTCCACCCTTGGCCAGACTTGCACCTTATTCCACCATATCCACTACCCCCAATTGCATGTCTCCAAAGAGGAAAGCTACTCTCCATATTTTTCAACCTTGCTCTGTCTCCATGGAAACCAGAAGGCCAGACATTATACATAGAATATTACTTTTGCCCTTTGTTAGGGATTCAAATAGCCTGTAACTACATCTTCAGGAGATGAGCAGCTTCACGCTGAGAGAAAAAGCAGGTGTTGTTTGAGAGATACTTTGGACAATGTGTGAATTTTTTTATTATGAATTAATAAAACAGTTTTTCAAAGTGTGAGCTTGAACAGCATTCATAAAAAATTATGATGGTCCATGAAAAAGACCTTGATGAGAAAGCACTCCCACATAACCCTCCCCAACACTATCTGATGAGAATGTATGGTGGAGGATGAAAACAAAACAAGTGCTTGAAATTCTGAAGTTCCCGATGGCTACTCAGCACACTAAAGCATACATTTTACTTTTAATGGCTAAGTAAACTGACTAAATAGAGGGAAACGGGTGGCACTGTGGTCTACACCACTGAGCCTCTTGGGCTTGCCGATAGGAAGGTCAGCGGTTTGAATCCCTGCGACGGGATGAGCTCCCATTGCTCAGTCCCAGCTCCTGCCAACCTAGTAGTTTAAAAGCACCCCAAAAAGTGCAGATAGATATATAGGTACTGCTCCAGCGGGAAGGTAAACAGCGTTTCCGTGCGCTGCTCTGATTTTGGTGTTCCACTGTGCCAGAAGTGGCTTAGTCATGCTGGCCACATGACCTGGAAAAACTGCGGACAAACGCCGGCTCCCTTGGCTTGTAAACGAGATGAGCACCACAACCCCAGAGTCGTCTGCAACTGGACTTAACTGTCAAGGGTCCTTTACCTTTTAGACTTACTAAATAGCCTGGACCAAATTAACTTTGTCCTGGACCAAATTAACTTTGATAAAATATAGGGTTTTTTTTTTAAGCGAGTTTGGATACATTTCCATCTTAATGACTATGTGCAACCACCCTAGCAAATCCACATTTAGCATGACTGCAATGCTTTAATGCTATGGCACCTGTAGCATTGCTCTGGCATAGTTAGACAACTTCATATTCTAAACTGCTGTGACAAACGATACCATAACGTTGTACAGCATAGATCTGGTTACCATGAAGTCAAATAATGTTAAGTGTGTGTCTGGTTTGATGGGAGCCTTTTACAAGTGTTACTAAAATGTAAAGGCAGTATATAGCCTGTTGTCAAGCAATTTATAACTTGGATCAAGCTATTTTGGACACAACTTTATGCAAGTAATATTGACAGAGTGGAATGGCTTGAGAACCATACTGCAAACATGCTGAGTAAAATTTTATGGGCATTTAAGCCCCTGTTCTTTAGACCTCTGGGCCATTTCAAGTATTTTTATTTATTTATTTCATAAAATTTATATACTGCTTGATTGTTGTTGTTTTAAAAAAAGAACCTTCAAAGCAGTTTACAAAAAACAATACTTTGAAACATACAAATGTTAAATTACTAACAAATAACAAACAGTTAAATTACTAAAACGTACTGAAATTCGCATCAGCATTTTTAGTAGGTGTCAAAAAGAAAACAGTGAAGGCACCAGTATTTTGAGTTTCTCTTGTCAGTCTACCAGCCCATATTGTTTTTTCAACCTTTGAACTACTGTGAAATTATTTAAATGGGTTATCCTTGACATTATGTTAAATGAGATAGATGGTATTCATAAATCATTACATCACTGAAAAGAATGTTTGTAACCTTTAGAATTTTGTTCAAAACAGATACTTGAAACTACTTCCAGATTATGTTTCAAAGAGGTTTTCCTTTCATATCTATTGAACCAGGTGCCAGGTGCAGGAACTTTATATAAAATGCCAAGTTTTCTGGGTTAAATTTGTTAAAAGTGTGCTGCTATATGTTTCTGCTGTGGGCACATTGGCAGACGCTTGATTTTCTTTATAGAAAATTAGGAAATCCTATGCTAAGTTTTCAGTACAGGCATTTTACATAGTTGAGATGCACATTGTTTTGATTGTCCTAAATATTTAACATCATAATTGTAATCTCATGCCCATTCTATGTACTCAGCTGTCAAAGAAATTAATATTTTCCTTGTTTTAAGAGAGTTAGACTGCAATCATATGAATATATATCTGAGCAGAAGTCCCATTGGACACAGTGGGACTTGTATATTGAGAAAATATGCAGAGGAGATCTGACTGTTAGAGTAGCGTAATAATTTGTCACCTTGGGCTAATAGAAATGCTTTATTTTTAAAATTCTGAATCACTAAAAGCATGCATAGATGTGACACTGATATCTTTGGACTTTTAATTATGTTTTAAATAAGAATGCTGGGGAAAGCTGCTCTTTCTTTGGTAGGTACTTGAAATAATTAATAGCGCATTGTCTGCTTATTTGAGTGTCATTTAGGCATCCTCCTAGCTGTATGGGAAACTCCTCTCTGTGGAAATGACATTTAAATGACCATGCCTCACACCCCAATCCTATGAATCTTCCCCATGTACTCTGCATCCTCTCTACTGCAGCAGTGCAGATTCCATGGGAATAGCCTACAAAATTGTGTGCAGCCCATGTGTTTGTGGTCATTTAAATGCCCTCTGTGCCTCACAGGAGCAGCCTATGGATAAGTGGCTTTCAGGCACCTGTGAGGAAGTTAATGGGTACAGGAATATATGGATTCTCTAACATCAGTTATCGGTCCATATGCTTAAGAGGAGTTGCTGGATAATAGAGGTGATAGTGGTTCCTTTCTTCCTGTTTGATCTTTTCTAATCTTTTGCACCTTACAAGTGGCACTCGCACATCAGTGAGTATTCAAATATAAGATTCCAAAATAGTAGGTGTATTATTTTCAAGATGTCCCAAAATCTCTAGTTAGCAATTTGACTGCGGAGTGAAAAATAAGGTCTCTATAATGAAACCCAGCAGCATTTTCAAATTCAGATAAAAAGAGCGAAACTAGGTTTCTAGCCCTCAGGAGTCACAGAAATATGGGGCGGGGTGGGGGGTGGGAGAGAGTTAGAAAACCCAAAAGGTGTGAAAGGATTTACAGAGGTCAGGATGTGAAATTGCTCCTAACACCACTATTCTATTATTTATCACATTTGTATCCTGCCCTTTCTCCAAGGAGCTCATGGTAGCTTACATGGGATTCCTATTTAATCACAGCATTACGAGGGAGGTATATACTAAGAGGTAGGAACTGGCTGAGCTGGGATTTGATCCTAAGTCTCCTTAATCTAGACCCAACACTCTAGCCAATACACTACTTTTTCTTCCTCCTGGCCATTTTTTGATCCTCTGGTTATTCCAGAGCTCTTGCCTTCATGCCTTACTTGTGTGATTTCGAAAGTCACCTGGCAAGCTACTACAGAAAACAGAGCACTGGGCTAGAAGGAACTTTTAGGCTGATTCAGTCGTGCAAACATTAATGTTATGTTTTCTCATTCTCACAATTCCAGTAATTAGTTTTGGAGAGTTATTTTGCAAATTTGAACTTCTGAGACAAATTCTACACATCCAAGATGAAGCATCATGGGACCTGCTGCAAATCTCATGGCCTGAAGGGTTATGATAGCTTACACACACAATACCTAAGAAATTAAAGTCAGCTAGATAAAAAAAAATATTTAAAGTCATTTCCTGTTAATAGTTTAACCTTGGACATCAAAACATAGGTCCGGTTTTCACAACCCTGTAAGCCAAACTGTGGCTTACTAGGACAGCATGAATGTTTGGGCTCCTGGAGAGAAGCTTGCAGCTGCTTTGCTTCTCCTTGGTCCTGGGGCTTGTGGTTAGTGAGGAGAGAGCCTAACAACAAGCCCAGATTTGAGTGACAGACTTAGCTTAGCACATGTGCAAAGAAATACAAGGGAGGAGTAAAGAAGCTGTGAGCTCTTGCCCAGGGAGCCTACATATTCCTGTGGCCCCATAAAGCAATAGTTTGGCTTAGTATGTCATGAAAACCAGGCCAGACTAGGAAGCTCCTATCGGGCTTCCAGGAGTCCCTGTTACGGCAGGTTTCTGGCTAACAAGTAGACACCTGCTTTACAAACTTTAGGATGTTGTTGGAATAATCAAGAAGGCTTTCTTAACAAACCTGTGATGCTTAAAATCATCTGCAATCAGGCGTTTAGGGGTTATTGTTTTAATACCTTCTATAAGGTCAAAGAGGACAACAGATACCATTGTGAACTACTATTGTAATTTCTAGTGTGGCTACTGCAGTAAAGTGTTGTTTTTCAAGGGGGAAGCACCAATTCAGCTACTTGCCAAGTGCTCAAGGGACCCTAGGTATGCCTCTGGTCCTGGTCCTGGTCAGAGCCTGGATAGATGACCTTCTGCCTGCAAGTCTGGAACTTATTTCCGAGTCCAAAAAAGTAGCAAAAGGCTAGGTCCTTTTCATCTTGCTGTGATAGGGGGAGACAGCTTTAAACATTAACATGTCAGGGAAGATCAAAACCCCTGGAATCTTGGAGCTATTTTTACATGACAGTACAATACGTGTGGTATCCCATACCCATATCTGGGGAGCAGCAGAAATAAATGGTTTATAAAATACCTTTCATATGCTCTTATAAAACAAATCTCTTGGTCAAGTTTTCCTCCAGTTTTGCCCTCTCCATATCCTGTTTTCCTTAATACTTAATAAACACTTGCTTAATACCTTAACTATATTCTCATTGCCCTTTCTCATGTACCAGTTTCCCCTAATACTTAATAAGCTATGTTTACGTTGCGGTTTTTGCGGGTTTTTTTTTTTTTTTTTGCAAAGGAACACATCTTCATTAAACTAATAAAATTACAACGAAAAGGAACCAAAGATTAATAGAGCAATCCAGATTTACAGCCTGGAAATGCTGGCTGGACTTTTGATGGAGTGGATATGTCCTTTTGCCAAGTCTTGCCCAGCTCGGGCAGCCTCTGCTGACAGAGCAGCTCTGTCATCGGTGGGGAAGTCCTGCCTGTGAGAAGCACCCCATGTATCCACTGAAAGATTGGTATATTCACCAGCAGAAACCCCCATGTTTGGGGGGGTAGTTGGAAAGGGATCACAGCTACTGGATCTTATGCTGACCCTGCAGTCATCATGTGACTGCAACTGGCCTGATCAGGGCTTTTATGCTGTGCCAGTTTGTGAGCTGGTGCAGTGAAAGGCTATTTATCCTTTTGCAACCTTCCACTCTGACTGGTGCAAGCAGCAGGGCTGTGGATGTAATGCAGACTGTGCCATTCCCTTAACTCTCTGCTGCCACCCAGGCATTAGGACTGCACCCTTAATAATTTGTTCCTTCACAGTTTAAGAAAAGTGTAAGAAGATAAATCCAAGACTTTCAATGGGGTTAAAGCAAAATGATCAAATGAGTCGGTGAGATGCAAGGTAAAGAGGCTTCTGGTTTTATTTAATACTTTCTCTTCTTCATCTCTTCCTTAGATTGCAAACGTCAAATAAGGCCCTGTCTCTTTCATGGTTGTGGAGTATTCACACACAAACATGCACATGCGCAGCACACACACTGTAGATTCATATTGTAAATTACTTAGTAAGGATGCAGATATTAAAAGGAAATAAAGCATGCTAGGGCTTGTGAAATGCTAGCAATAATTTGGAGGGAAATTCAAACATTCGTTTATATTGGGAGTAGCTTTCATTCCTTTGGGTTGCTTTAACAGCGGCTGCTTTTTTTTGCTTGGAGATGTGCAGTCTAAAAGGTCGGCTAGAGAGATCCAATTGTTATGGTTGCTCTACCTCCTGTATGAGCCGACACTTGTCATTGGAATAATTTTGTCCTGGGGATGTATGTCATACCATTAGTCAACAGTTTAGTTATAAGTGAATTATATTGCAGTGTTTTTGGGCTTTACATCACTCGTAGGTGGCTCATGAGGATATCTACAAGCATTAAACATGTTGTGTTCACAGTGACAGCATCTTGACAGAAATCTCTTTGCAGGTTGGTGATGTAGTCTCATGTGGTGGACTTTACCAGCTGCACTGATGTGAGTGGGCTGACCAGTAAAAGAAATGGCGGGGAAGGTAAAGGGGCTTTGATGTCTAAAACCCAGTGAGGGTATTATGCAAAAAAAGTATGCACACAAAATAGACTTGCCTGTGAAATGTTTGCCGATTAGCTTTGTGGTACATGCATTCAGTTGTTATTTTTATTCTTTCTGAAAGTGATAAAGGGTGCAGTAAGTAGGTTTCACAGTGCCACAGAAGAACATCTGATCATGTTCTGTATAATTAATAATGAATCTTAGGGCTTCAAAATATGTAAATGTGAATACCAGACTACTGTAGTTGTACAACCTTGCATGTTGTCATGTAACACTGTGTCTTATTTGCAGCTCCAGGTCACTTCTCCAGTTGGGTGGGGGGAAGGCCTACATGGTGTTAATATTGCACCAAAGTCCTTAAAATCCTTACTTTTGGAGTGCTTAAGCAAGTGAGCATTTGTTCTGGGTAGTCCACATCAAGGGTTACAGATGAGGGCCAGAATCCTAGGACGTGAGAGGCAGATATTTCAGAAACACAAGTCCAACACATGCTTTACTAATTCCATAAAGCATGTGGAATTAGTTGCATACTTGTTTGAATATAGATTTGGGATTTCTGCATTAATTTATTGTGTGATGATGCAGAGCATCATCTATGATATGAGCAAATTCTGTCTAATCTACTTTAAGAAACAGTTGATGTTAACTAGCCCTTTTTTGACTTAAAAGATGATTAGAACTGTTCTGTGATAATTGGAAGAGGGTTTTTTTTAAAACATACAGCAATAAGATAATATTGTCTGTCTGCGTGCGTGTTTGTATGGTGGGGTCATGGAGTTACTCCGTAGCCTGAAATGGGGGGAAATGACAATGCTGGATAGGGGAAAAGGGCAGAAAATAATAATACTATTTTCATTTTTGGACCAAGTTGGTTAGAGCGTGATGCTGAGGTACGATTCCCATATGGGACAGCTGCATATTCCTGCATTGCAGGGGGTTGGACTAGATGATCCTCAGGGTCCCTTCCAACCCTACAGTTCTAGGATTCTATGAAATACTAATATTATTGTACAGCCAGTTCACTCCACTGCTAAGCTCTTATATCCCAGATTCAAATAGTAATGTAACTGATGAGAAGACTGTAACTGGATTTAAGTCACGGCATTACTGCACATTACAGGCAGAGCAGCACTCAAAGGATGATGTAGGAACAGGGCTTTATAACATGCAGAACATCTTTCAGGTATTTGGTGCAGGAGTGCATTCAGAGTGTCTGCCAAACAGATTGTCCCTCCAGCATGGTGGAAAGTCTTCGATACCACAGCCTGACTCCTTTTGGAAGAAGCTGGTGAATGTTTGAAAAATATGTGCATGAAAACAATGGGGCAAGGTGAAAATCATTGATAACGTTCAGAACAAGAAGCGATGGACACATATGGCAGGCCTTTTCAGCTGTTCATAAAGTATGCTATGGAAATGTGCAAGGGGAGAAGCTGCAGAGAAAGAGATTTATTAACCCCCTTCCCTCACTTTTCCCCAGATTCTAAAATGGGAGTCTCCACAGGTATTGAGAGGCTTCCCCTTCAGAAGGTCATCCTATAACTCATGAGAGCTAGTGACCAGCCTCCATTTTCAAGTAATACACACTACTTCTGAGAAATAAAACTGTTGAGGAGTGCTATTGTTCTCAAGAAAATATTACTTTACTGGGAAATATTTATATACAGAGAGGACAGGGAACATATGACCTTCCAGATGTTGTTGGAATCCTACTCCCATCACCCCTGGCCAGCCTGGCCCAACATTCAGGGATGATGGGAGTCCTAATTCTGCTGTACTCCAAATTAGGTACTCCTGCTCTACAGTTACTATTTACTGCCCCTGCCGTGCATGATGTTGAAAATCTAATTGCATTATAAAACTGTAAAGAGCATTTTTCTGTAAGAAAGACTGAGTTTCTTCTGCCTATGCAAGGCAACACTGAGGCCTACATACGGTATAAGGCAACATGAAACTTTCATTTAGCTTGCTACCGTGTTGATGGTCTGCTTTCAGCTCTTCCTGCCACCAACCCCAAACTGGCAAATACCAATGAATATTATAATTTTATGTGTTGTGTGAGGAATATTTCATGTTCAAGTGCCGGTACATTTGGGGTTAATAAGAATTCATGGCATTCATTTCTGCCTTTTGCTCCCTCAGCTTGCTAATTTATATCTCCAGTGCTAAGCACCCATCACTGCTTTGTTGCTTTTGTGCTCTACTTGCTTGTTGTTTGCACCCTTTTATCATTGGCTGAATTCAGTTTAGGTTTTTTTCCTGATTTTTAGTGTTGGATGTCAGTCCTGCAAGAGTGGTTGCTTGTTAGCTTAAGGAACAAACCTGTGCACTGAATGGCAAATACAGTAGTTTAAAAGCCCTCCTCCTCATCAGTAACAAATGGATTCTTTATTGATTATTTCTATTGTTTAAATGGCTATACTTCTGCATATTTATAATTAAGTTGTACTAATTTATTGAAAGGAGTAGCTGCCAATTTTATTCTTTCATTTTTTAAAAAATGAAGGGATAACTTCACAGCATTTTGATTAAGGTTCCAATGATACCCATTCCACTATAAAAAAACTTGTTTATAACACAAGTTCATGTATTAAGTCAACACCACAGCATGCTGATTTTTTTAAAGCTATGCACAGAGTATAACAGCAATTCTCCCAATATACATAAACAACCTATTAGATGTACTTATGTCATCTGTTTGGACAACAGACCATTACTCTCATCACATATTATAGCTTTGAATTTATTTCTGCTTATTCACAGGAGTATAAAATAAATGCTAAAACGAAGTATAACTTGATTTCAAGCATTTAGGTTCTTTCTAATAGCAAAGTGCATAAACATTAATACACACATGATTTTTCTTTGATTTCATGCTTCATATTTTTGCTGATACATTTTGTGGATCAGTGTGATTAAAATGCATTGCAATGGTCACATCTGACGATTTCTAGCCAGTAGTTTTTCATCCAACATCGTGGTGTTAACCTTGATGTGCACAGAATCAGAGAAGCAGAATATAAACATGAAAGGCATCCCCATAGTGGGGAACAGAAACTTAAGAAATGAATCACATATGTGCACCGATGCTATCTGTGTCAGTTTGCTTTACACTACAGCAACATACTGGTGGCGGGAGGGGATGCGATTTCTGGAACTAGGGTAGGAAAGGAGAATGGATCTGTCCAAACTTTCTAGTTCCGAAGGAGTTAAACACTCCCTCACTATGTGCCTGTGTAGGATTTAAGCTGTTTAGACAGACAAGGTCGAATTTAAACCGCTTCACTGCCTAGCCTAGCTTTGTAGTACAGAGGGCGAGGAGGGAGAGTTGCTGTTCCTTTGGGACAGACCCCATGACACACACACACACAGAGCGAGAGAGAGAGAGGGAGAGAGAGAGAGAGAGAGAGAGAGAGAGAGAGAGAGAGAATCTGTTCAAGGGCTTTCCAGATTGTAAAGAATGGTCAGAGAGGCTTATCTTTCAACCCTCTAGGAAATCCCCCCCCCCAAAAAATAAAACCCTGGCTTGCAAACTGCAATCTATGTTGCCCCCTGATTGCCGGAGCTCGCTCTAGCGTTTTATGAAGTGGAGAGAGACGGAGGTCACAGGAGAGGATTTTTATTTAGAGTGCTAAAGGCGCAAGGCGGACCCCGCTTCCCCCCCGCCAGCATGAGGCAGCAGGACGCAAGGTCCCGGCGCGCTATGGCCCCGGTGACTTTGGAGCCCGAGGCGCGCTATTGCCCTTTCGTCTTGCTCGCCTGGTGCAGGTGGACGGGACTCCCCATTTGAACGTGTCAAAAGTGGGGAAAGGGCAGCGTCAAACCAGAATCCGATGTTTTAGGAGCAAAGAAACAAGCTTGCACCCCTTTAACATATGATTAAGGATTATTATTTTTTGGGGGGAGGCTAGCTGTGACTAATCTACTGCACCGCAAGTTACCGACGAGGAGGAGATCTGCTCGTTGTGTTCTCCATTATCATGCAGATCAGTGGCAAAATCTAATTACTGTAGTCTCTTCGCTGGGGAAAGAATGGCTGGTGGTTTGGGGCTGGAGTCTTGAGTGACAACAGCCAGGAGGAGTTCGCGGACAGTCCACCCCCCCCTTTAAACAGCAACACCGTCACCTGAGCACTTCAGCAGTTTGTATGATGTGAACTGAGAACGACCCGGCCAAGGTTTATGGCATTTTTCTAGAACGCTCAAATTCTAGGACATGTGAAGTCTTATTCTCCCAGCTATCGCTCCCCCCCCCGCTTCTGCCGTGAAACTTATAAGATGCAATCGCGTTACCAGGCAGCCGCGTACTACTATTGCATAACACGACTCTCCCCCCCCCACTCGCCCCCCCCCTTTATAACAAATTCACGCTTCGCATATTTGCTCACACTTCTGCTTGTGAAGTTTTAATTAGGCAGCCATGGTAACTCACTCTTTGCAATGAAGCCTCGTTCCAGGGAGATGTCGAAGCTCCCGAGCACTCTGATCCCTCTGGAATCTCTGAGCAGCTTTTGGGTTTGGTTTGGGGGAAAGTGGGGGTTATTTTTCTGGGGGGGGGAAGGGGGCGGGTAGTGTCCGCACAAAATCTGGGCTGATTCTCCGTGCGATGCTTACCTTTTCCTACGCTTCCTTACAAATAAGTAAAGGTCTGTGCAGTTCCTTTGCGATGATGCATCTCTCCCGGCTCACTTCTGCAAGCTTGCAGAGCAACGATCCACTCTTGTAAGAGCATCTGCTGCAAGATAACACCAATGGGATTTTTCTTTTGTTTTCTTTTTTAAAAAAAGAAGAAAGGGGGGGAATTGCTTCCCGGAGACTTGGTCACCGCTGCCAGCCAACCGGCAGCACCGCCGCTGCCTCCTCTTCTTCCTCGTTAGATTTCGCAGTGAAACATTAATTCAGCCGTGACTACGTGAAGCAATTGCCAGGGTAGCAGCAGCAGAAGCCACGCAGTCTGGAAAATGTCCTCATTTACTGCAATTCAGTGCCTTCGATGTGATCTCACATACGATAAAAAGGAAGCCGGTGCGGGGGGTGGGGTGGGGGTTGTTATGGGGAGGAAGGGGGTGGCGGGGATCCTTTCAAGCAGCCCCCGCGTCAAACCTGGCTTCTTGATGTGTCCACTTTGAAGCATTCTCTGTAGTCCTCCCGTCTTGCAGGCAGAGGCTTCGAGCGAGCTTCCTCCGCTCCTACTTTTGGGAATGCACGAGAGAAAGGGGAGCGTGTGCTGTTTCGCTGGCGCTCGGTGCGTGCGCGCGTGTGTGTGAGTGAGTGAGTGTGCGCGCGTGTGTAGCTTGGCGGAGAAGAGACGAGAACTGGCGCTGGCTCTCCGCTAGGGAGAGTTCTCGTGTTCCTTCTGATGCAGGAAGCCGGTGTGACCGGGAACTTGTTGAGTTCAGCATGCAATTATTCCAGTGATGGGCTCTCCTGGACGGGGAACCAGTGGTAGCACAAGGAAGAGGAGGACGGACCCCACATGATCCCTTTGGAAATTGGGGAAGGGAGATGGGATCTTTCCAGAATGGATCTGGATCCCCCTTCTCCTTGCAGCGTTGCCCTTTTGTCATTACAGTTTAAATGCATTTCCAGACTCCAGGACATAGAGTACTGTTTACATTATCTTGAGACTGAATCGGAAAAGGAATACAGCATAGCAGTTTTGATTATAACTTAAGTCTGTGTACGCTGTTTGACTATAACATGTAAAACACCCCATAATTAATTTGTTGGAGATATATATACATATATATAAATAAATAATTTTGTTTCAAAATATTCTGGCTGACCTGTTCTGACCTAGAAGGCACCTCTGGTACCCCCAGATGCATCTGTTTGGGGTAGAGTAGTTGCTACAGTTTCTCAGTTCTCAAGGGTGGGTTTTTTGGTGTGTTTTTTTACCTGTTTTGGATGCAACAGAGACATTGAGGTGGGAGAATGTTTCTCCACCAATTATACACATGTAGTGTAAAAAGTAGTCAAGAATTGTTTTATTTTTTAAAAAAACCGAAAAACCTCTAAAGTCAATAAGTTTCGGAATTTAATAAACCACCCCAGGTTTCCATTAATTTTCCACTAGGGCATTGCTGACATGGGCAATAAGCTCTAAAGCAAGCTTTCTTAAGACGTACATCTGGCTGAGTTCAATGGGACTTAATAGTCAGTGGGTTTATGACTGTACCGTTAATACGAGTTATGTATATGCATAGGTTTCAGTGTGGCATTTTGAATGCATTGTAGAGATCAGTTAAATTTCTGCGTAATTCACATTTTCTGGTTGATTAGGGTTTGTATGTGCATGTACAGTGTTTTTAAACTATAAATCGTTTTTTTAAAAAATTACTTCAGTAGCACCTTAAAGACCAACTAAGTTTTTATTTTGGTATGAGCTTTCGTGTGCAATAAAAACTTAGTTGGTCTTTAAGGTGCTACTGAAAGAATTTTTTTATTTTACTTCGACCCAGACCAACACGGCTACCTACCTGTAACCAAATCATTTTTTGTTCTCATTGTTCGGTTTTCTCAAGTGTGATGCTATATTGTAACATTTATAACATGCCTAAAAATTAACAAGTGCACTTACATTCAAATATAGCAGCATAGTCTCTTCCCACAAACCCACATATTCTTACATGGGATTCCCATCAAATTTGCAGATGACACAAAACCGGGAGGGGTAGCTAATGCCACAGAAGACAGAATCAGAATTCAAGATGACCTTGCGGTAACAGATTGGAGAACTGCCCCCCCCCCCCGCACAATGTATTTCAATAGGGACAAATGTAAGGTTTACACTTAGGCAGGAATAACCAGCTGCTCGAATATAAGATGGGAAACACTTGGCTTGCCGGTAGTGCATGCAAAAAGGATTTCAGGTTACAAGACAGGAGATTTGGACTAAATATCAGGAATAATTTTCTGATAGTAAGAGCTGTTTGACAGTTGAACAGGCTCCTTCTGAAAGTGGTGGACTCTCCTTCCTTGAAGGTTCTTAATCAGAGGTTAGATGGCCATCTGTCATGGATGCTTTCATTGAGATTCTTGGACGAGAATGGCCCTCAGGTTCCCTTCCAACACTATAGTTTTATGATTCTATAATACAATGCAAAAGGAAAAGGGAAATAGTAGGGAAGAGAAAAGCAAGCACTGGAGCAATTGAAAGTGCCAGGATGTTTTTTCCCCTTGTCATGATGTTCTTCCTGGAAGGCACATGAATAGCCTCCTACTGCCTATGGTGATAGAGGCCAGCATAGGCCTTTCTTCTGGTCCAGGTAACTTGAGTTGGAGCAGAGTGTTCTTACATGCAGAGAGGGGGTCAAGCTCCCTGTACTCTGGAAGCTGGGTAGGGGTGAATTAGTGGTCTCCTCATATATGATTAAGCAGTAGGGTCAGTGGAAGGTGATTATCAGTGCTTGCCTTCAATCATTAGTTGTGGTATGGATATGTAGAACACAGAGATGTGTTTTAGGCCGGACTCTTTAAGATTAAAAGGTAAAGGGACCCCTGGCAGTTAAGTCCAGTCGCGAACGACTCTGGAGTTGTGGCGCTCATCTCTCTTTACAGGCCGAGGGAGACGACATTTGTCCGCAGACATTTTTCCTGGGTCATGTGACCAGCATGACTAAGCCGCTTTGGGCGAAACCAAAGCAGCACATGGAAACGCCGTTTACCTTCCCGCTGGAGCAGTACCTATTTATCTACTTGCACTTTGACGTGCTTTCGAACTGCTAGGTTAGCAGGAGCTGGGACCAAGCAACGGGAGCTCACCTCGTCGCAGGGATTCGAACCATTGACCCTCCAATTGGAAAGCCCAAGAGTCTCAGTGGTTTAGACCACAGAGCCACCCACGTCCCTTATTTAAGATTATCCTAAGATAAATATAAATCTGTTTATCTGTTTGCTGTGTAGCTGCATATAATAGTGCCATTGCTGTGCTGTTAGCTTTAAGGCAAAGGGAAATCTTTCCCCTTTGCTCTGGTGCCAAGAGCTATTCAAACTTTGCACTGGAGCAAAAGCTGCCATCAATTCTGCTGTGCTATGGCAGCCTTTAAACAGGTCAGCAGAACAGGATGGGAGATTTATGGGGTAGATTTAAGGCCTGGTCATCTGAATCACTGCATTGTTTTCCATAGAGAAGCTAGGATTAGCTTTAATGATCTTGACACGACACAGTTCACAGAATAATGCCAGCTCCAGTGCCCAATGCAGCCTCTGGTATAATTGTTCTGATGATCTCCATAAGATGACACTGTGATATTAGGGGCAGAGAGATGGCAGCCAATCATTCTGTTGTGTGGTTTCCTACTAGTTAGGTGTCTTCTGCAGACAGGAATGAATTGATCTGAACACTAAACTAGCCAGAGTTACCGTAGTAGTAAAGGTGTTAAAGCGTAGGAGTGGAGGTAGATTTTCTGCATTGCCAGGGATTGGATGCTGTAGTGACTAGAGTGAACATTTATGGCAAACTTTTATTGCATGCCACAGGATGAAACTGAAGGTCTCATTTTCTTATTTAAACCTATAGTGGTGTAGAACAGTTAAAACACAAACTAAGAGTACTAAAAGCACAAAAATACAGCAAAGTATTGTGGCGCTGTGGGTTAAACCACAGAGTCTAGGGCTTGCTGATCAGAAGGTCGGCGGTTCGAATCCCTACAACGGGGTGAGCTCCCGTTGCTCGGTCCCAGCTCCTGCCCACCTAGCAGTTCGAAAGCACATCAAAAGTGCAAGTAGATAAATAGGTAAACGACATTTCCGTGCGCTGCTCTGGTTCGCCAGAAGCAGCTTTGTCATGCTGGCCACATGACCCGGAAGCTGTCTGCAGACAAACGCTGGCGCCCTCGGCCTATAGAGCGAGATGAGCGCCGCAACCCCAGAGTCGGACATGACTGGACCTGATGGTCAGGGGCCCTGAAATATACTCGGAGTCGAGAGTGAATTTCATGCTCTTTATTCAGCTCATATTCATCAAGGAGAAGAAGAGGAGACGAATGGCTCTTTTCCCAAAACCATCTGCCTTATATACATTATTTACACAATGGGCCTTGCGTGATTGGCTACTTCAGGGCTACACCTGTGGGCCAATTATATTGTGGATTGACTTCTGCCTGCAGCCTGATTGGCTGCTCCTACAGGCCAATCAGGTAGCAGATTCACTTCTGCCAGCCGCCTGATTGGCTGCTCCAGCAGGCCAATCAGGTTGCGGATTCACTTCCACCTGGAGTTGGATTGGGTAGCTCCCGCTGATTCTGAATCCTATTGTTCTAGGATTCAGCTCAGTACATAACAGGCCCCTTTACCTTTATTGTAATATATAAAAAGACAGGGTCTGCTTACTGATCAGGGAAAGCCTGGGGGAGCTGGGGTGAAAGGGGGGGGGAGATGTATAAAGTAGGTAACTGGTGGTGCTTTCCATATGGTAGGGGAAAGAGGTGCCAAGTTGCCCTGAAGATTGAGGAAGCTGCGTCATGTGAGTTATGTCACGTGGCGTTTCAGGAGGAGCCAGGGGACAGAGCCAAATGCTCAGCTCCATGCTCGGCCTCCCCCACACTCTGACGGTAGGGAACATTGGGGGGGGGGGCTGCCCTCCAAATATTGTGGGGCTCCAAAAATGCTTGGCCCCCTGGCATTGGTGCCCCTGGTAGAAGAAATAGCCTTCCAAAGAATAGAGCAGTAGCAGAAAATGCATGTTTCTGAGTTACCACCATCCAGTGGTTTTCCACTGCAACTCTAAGCACATGAAGAGTTGGTTATCTGTTGTCGCTATCCACAGGCAGGATAAGAACAGGGAGGCAGCTTCATCTACAGGAGAACACCTAGTTTATCATGCGTCCTGAGCTGCATGATCATTTAAGAGTTATCTTGTGGATGTAGAATGCCACCCCCCAAAAAATGATGGTCATTGTTAATGATAGTTTCTTATCATCTTTCCAAGGTTTAACATCACAATTATCTTACTGTGCAGTTTCTACAGCATCTCAGTAGTGCTGGTCACTGTCTCCAGTCTTCTTGTCTATTAAGGCAGCTTTGATAGGCTGTATATTTCTCCAGTGACACCCCTTCCCCAAAGAAATGTCTTTAGATTGGGTTTAATATAAATGTCTCAGAGCTAAGTAGTCACTATGCCTTCTGGGTTCACCGGCAGGGATAACTAACTTCTGATTATAAGGCCAAGTCAACCCTTCTTCTTCATTATTTGATGTATAAAGACTTCTAAATAAATCCCACTGCAGATTTCTTCATCTTTGATGTCCTTTCTCAAATTGTTATGAAAATGCCCAACTCTTGGATTTGACAGGTCTAAAGAAGAGATGCAGCATTATGACTGAATCATAACCCAGAAACATAGTATATTTTTCTCCGACAGCAAGAACAGAAGAATCTAGCTCTTTACACATTGATGATGCAAAGGGTGCAGACAGTATCTCTTGGTTTGCACGTCACAGCAAGCCTTAACAGGACTGTGTGACTGGACAGGCTTGTAGCTATTTTGCTCCTCTCTGGGCTTTTTTGCTTCCATGCCACAATGAGCTAAGCTTTCCAAACTCAGGCTTGTGGCTAACCATGAACTGTCACCGAGAAAAAGCCTTGGTGATTATACAGCTCCTCTCATAGTTTGGCTTATCACAACATGCATACCAGGCCAATATCTAGCAGTGTCTAGCCAGAAGACCATTAGTAAATATTTAACACCACTTGCTAGTTCCGAATGGAGGAAACACTTTTCTTCCCGTTTCCAAATCTATGAACGATGTCAATTGTGAAACAAAATGGAGCACCCTAGTGATTTCTTTAAAAATCGCACCAGTCCATTCAGTTCCCAGTTGTGAGAGTCTTTCCTGTCCTTGCATGAGAGGAAGCAGTCGCCAGCTTGAGGTATCAGCACTGTACATGTAGATGTCAAATGTATTAAAATTGTCGTGTTTGTATCATTGCTTGTGATTGAAATTCCTAGACAATTTAAATTAACCAGCTACCAAAATCAAATGGTGCCAGTATCTTTTATATTCATCAAAAATGAGTGATATTTAGTGCTGCATAGTCTTGTTTTGAACACCTAATACTTACAGTCTAATACAGTTTGAGCAATTCCGACAGAGTGGGTGTAATTGCAGGCATTACAATATTATCTAGGTTACTCCAGTTGCACTAGGGCTGTTCTGATTTCATGTCAAGAGTTTTGGTTTCTTTAAATTGGAAAGAGAGAGGGTTTTGTTTCAGAGATGAACTGTGTTTGGCTGTTCATTTCTGTAATCATCTGGGACCCGCAACATCATTAGATGTTCTGTTGAAAGCAATTATTTTCATATTGCTGAATTGCTGATGTTAAATAAGCTGCTGGCTTGTTTTCTGCACTACTGTTGTTGCATAGTTTCCGGCTCTAAATTTTCGCAGTCTGCCTACAGTTGGAACGGGGGACGGCACAGGTGTTACACCTTCGACACTTTTTCTGAAAAGCAAAGTTATTACTGTGGTTTGGATTCATCAGCGGTTAATTGTGTTGTTTTCCCTTAACGTTATTGGTGGGCTGGTTGGTTAGTTGTCAATTACTTTGTAAAATATGCAGTCAAAATTCGGCTCTTTCACTAATTACCTGATACCGCCAGTGTGTAGGCAAGAACAGCTCGGTGAATCTAATTTACGGCTCCTGGCACTGTCATTAGGCAGCTATTAGTGATTTCTTTGGTGCAGAGCTTTGTTGCTGTGCCAGAGAATGCATCTACCATGCTAGTGGTGGTGACTGGATTGCGGATGACATAGCAATACATTGTCACGTTGGCCAAAATACTACGAGGTATGATAGAACTTGGCATAAGGAGTAAGGTTCAATGGTGGAAGTTTTGCTGTCCCAGCGCCACACCATTCACCAGGATTCAAGTCATATGATAAGTAAATGAATGCTGAAAGATCTTCATAACAAACACAGCTCTGTACTGCTTAGTTTATCAGTAGGTAGAAGGTTGAACTGGATCTACTGGTAGATTGCTGGATGATTTGCAGTAGATAGGCAAAGTGTGTGCAGCAGTTTGTACCCCTTTATGCTAAACTATTTCGTGCAGTTGGGGTACTTTGATATATGTAACATAAAATCTAAATCTACTAACATTATTATTATTATTATTATTATTATTATTATTATTATTATTATTTATATACCACCCTATACCTTGAGGTCTCAGGGCGGTTCACTATAGATTAAGTCCTAAAACAGAAAGATTTACTTAGGAGCAAACATACATAGGAATACACTATTAATATTTATTATTTTTGGGTTGTATCCAGTGCTTCTGTTCTCCATTCCCCTGCATCCTCAGTACTGTACTTTATAATGGGCAGATGAACACTATTTCTGTTCAAGTTCAGTTATTTTCATTTTAAATGTCAGATTTCAAACGTGTTAGATCTCAAAACCCGCTTTTTTCTATCTAAGGAATGGAGTGTAGCTCTAAAGGTTGAAGGAACACTTGCACAGTACTTTCAACAAATGCGAAATATTTCACAATCCAAATTATTATGCAGTATGTCTAGTTAGGAAATAAATGAAGATCTAAGAATCTACAATAGCATGATATATAGTACCCTAAATGACTACATTTTGCTCGTTCTTGAGCAACCATTTAGCTTGTCACCATTACGGATGATTTGTAAGTTTTGCAGACCTATTCTCCAGTACAGAATATTTTCAACCATCTGAATAATAAATTTTTTTCTCCCTAATTTGCTCTATGAGAACAAACACAAAATTATTTTTGTTGAATTACCTTATGGGAAATTGTGTTAAGATTGCATGGTGTGGTACAGCTGGAGAGCATACATAAAGTACATTACAGGAAAGAGCTGTTTAGGAGACTAAGGCTTGTTCTTTGCATGAAGCAGAATGCAGTAGAAATTAGGTGGTGAAATGGACTGTGTCACGTCTGACTGTGTGTGTGGTAGTGGGGGGTAACTTTTAAAATTGCATTCCCATGACAAAAATAAAAATAACTATCCATATATGGTCCTCCAGATGTTGTTGAATGGCAGCTTTCATAGCTCCTAACTAGAGGTTGTGCTGGCTAGGGCTGATGAGGGTCAAAGTTCAACAACTTCTGTAGGGCTATAAGTTATCCACCCTCTATCAGTTCAGGAGTCTACTGTCTCATTTTGCTGCACATGTTTACCAGGCCTCCTAAGATGCTCAGAATGCTGGTGAGTGATTCAGAACAGAACCAGAATCCATTCAAGTCCATCTGGTTATATTCAGTCACTGTAGGTTTTCCAGAGTTTTATGTCACATAATTTGAATGCTGTGGTGCCCAGGCCATTGTACTCTACTGCCTCTTCCAATACCATAAGGGTGCCATAAAATTACAATTGTATTTTCAGTATCCATGTTTGTAATAAGAAACACTGGAAAGAAAATGTCATGGTGCCTCAATAGAAGATATTTGTAGCCATTATTCTAAATTAGTTATATGATGATGTTAATATATGCCACATCTTGTGTTCCATTTTCAATAATATGTGCACAAGTGGTGTGTTTTTTTTATTACTTCACACACACACACACACACACACACACACACACACACTGCTAAGGAATTTATTAAGGCTTTATATTCTGCTGTAGAAAAGAAACAACAAAACACAAAGAAAAACATACTATTGCTGAGAACAGCAACAACAAAAGTAAATGCAAAATCCAAATCATTCCTCATCCTCAATGACCAGCATGGCACCCTTTAACACTGTGGTGACACATGATGGGGTAAAAGGAATTTATACCTGTATCAAACTAAGAAAGCATCTTCTTAACAACCATGAGAAATATGGGTGTGCAGATCTTATAGATGGAAAAGGCCTCTTTTATGTTTGTCCTGTAATGGTATATTGAAAGATTATAAAGGAGGCCAGATTTAAAGATGGTGTAATTAGAGGGGCAACATCACGGTTTCAATTTAAGAACATCCCAGAGGTCAAATTTCCTTCCTTATAGCTTTCCATATGTCACTATGTATGTGTTAAAGTTTGAAGTGGTTGAGGTGATTGCTATAGGAACTAAAACAATATGGACTTTGTCTGAGGAAGGTTGTTTTGAGATTTGCAGGAGAACAATACTAGAACAGTTGACTTACTGTAATTTTTTTCTCGAATCCTTTCCACATTCATTTATTTTTTGAAGAATGCATGCATGTTGCAAAGGAATTTAGAGGATATATGAGAACTGACTGTCATTTTGTATAGACTGCTGATCAGGTCTGTTTATTGTTGATTGGTGCAAACCAAATTGCCCTAGAATATGCTGAACATATTGCAATGATAATGGCTAAACTGTATTTCAGACACCTTGTCCCCTATTACAAATTAAGCAGTCACAGAGGAAAGACCTGCCCTCCGATCACTGGATAGTGCTTCTCAAACAGAACACACTCAGCGGAGGCTGTTCAGCTGTGAGTTCTCAAGTGATAAAACATTACCACATTGATTATGATAGTAAGGGATGTGTGAATTTGCTGTTGAGCAACTTTTCATGCAGTGTGTTGTACTTGATAGGAGAATATAAATTACACATGTACCAAGACTAGATCCAGGTATATGTGAGTCCAAGCAAGAGACCAGAAGTAGGTTTTTGTTCCACCTCCATTCGACTCTCCATACAAACACAAGATGGCTCTCTCTCAGTTTAAGAGAGGGAAAGACCTTGGACTGAACATAAGAGCAGCCCTGGTCTATCAGACCAAAGACCTGTCTAGTTTGTTTCCCATATTTGTCAGCCAGACATTTATGGGAACCACACCAGCACTCTCCTACTCATGTTCCCCATGTCATGTCATTCCTCCTTTTGCTTCTACTTGCCAGTGGCTATCCTCCTTTATCTCATGGCTACACCTGCTTTATGCTCTCCAGGCTCCCTTAAAATAAAATTGCTGTGGCTGCCTGTTACTGGACTTTTGGTGTAGCTGCTAGCTGAACTGGATTGCATGTGGTGGTGGGGAAACATGAACATCTCACCAGCTTTGTGCTTCCTCTGTGCTGTCCCCGAGCCGATGATCTGCCCTAGGAGATATGCTCAGTTCTGTCAGTGGTGGGCAGCTAAGACATGGATGCAGCAGATGCCCAGACATGTCAATTCCTGATGCCATATTTGTCCATGTCGGTTGTAAGAAAGTCATACATTTGGTATATGCAACCATTTTACACCTTTTCCCTTTGTAATGAATTCCCTACAACCTCTGAAGAGCTGCTCCTGAAAGTTGGATAACCCTCTGGAATAACATGGGAGGCAGCAGGAATGAGCAATCTGTAGAACTGGGAATCCTTCTTTGCATGAAGAGAAATATTTTACACTATCACAATGGTTATCTTTATACGTAAGCCAGTCTTCTTTTAGATTAGCTGTTCTTCTCAGCACTCCCCTCCCCGTTTTTTGTTCCCAGAGCAAAACCAATAACACTTTTCTAAAACATCATATCGAATTTATTTCATTTTGCTCAAATCAGTTATGTCTGGCGAAGTTTAAATTCAATAACACTGGATTTTGAAACAACTGCTTATTTTCTCCGCAAATATACCTTTTATATTTTCTAGGTGTTGAACTGACCAAAATCTATTATTACTTTTGTATGTTGAGGGACCTATGGCTATAAATCTTCTATCTTTCTACCCATACTCAGAAAAACATTCATTCTGATAAGTCTTGATTGCCATAAGTTGTATTTTTCAATAGAAATGTAATATAGACATTTAGAATCCAGTGGCTTCTGCATGTGGGTAAATTAACTTTAAAATTCTCCCCTTTAAATTATATATATATATATATATATATATATATATATATATATATATATATTTGTTCAAGCACCATAAAATAAGCAACTCAATATTATGCTAGTTATATAAAATAAGGCATATCAACTCTCCTTTCAGAACTTCAGTATAGCAAGCCCATGCTTGAATAATGTGGGATGGATCTAGTGACACACCATGCCACTTATTTTTCATGTTAACAGAAATCTTCCTTTAGAGTCCCCAAATGAACTAATCCTATTTTTACTGAGAAAAAAAGCCAAGATGAAAGTGCTTTTAAATTCATCAGGTGCCAGTGGAAAAGTTTAACAATTTCTGGGTACATTTCAGAAATTGTCGCCATACAGTCTGTTGAGTTCCCCATCAGTAGATGATATTTCTATTGTTCTTGTTGTTTTCAGTGATCAATGCCTGCACCTTATTTGCTAATGTGGTATTCATGGTGATTTCATTTTGAGATGAACCCGGAACCTCAAGGTATCTCAGTGGATGTGGCATTTCATATGCAGAGCAGACTAAAGCTCCCTTGTTTTGACTGTATCTCAACCTCTTGTTTTTTAAGCGCTCAGCTTGCTGCAAGTAAACCGTTTTATTACGTTTAAACCCCAAGAGATATTTCTTAAAACTTTCCATTTCAGCGTTTACAACGCTGAGTGCTTTTATTCACAGTTCTGTTTCTCTTGCTAGAACATCTAATTTTCTTTTCAATTTTGGTTATCTTGGTGAAAATGCATCACATTTCTCTTTCCCCTCACTTCTCCAGCAACTTAATATCTATCAAAAGGGCACCTTATCCCCCCCCACCCAAAGACCATAAGTTGTAAAATAAGGATTAATTTTAGTGAACTTTGGGAAGTTACACCAATATAAGAAGATAAAAATATTGCTTTTTAGTGAGTTCTCTGGGGTGTATTTGAAAGAGGACTGCCTAACCTATAAATATAAAAATGTCCACATATAGCTTTGGGTCAATCTTGTCACACCACTGTTGCATGGTACCTACAGAGGAAAAGTGCCCTTTCCCTTTTAAATCACTTTTACTGTGTTCTTGAGATTTTGATGAAAAACACAGTAGCAATTTGGACAGGGACCTAAATTATTGTTTTCTGAGATGACAGATTGATGGGCTCACTCACATAGCTACCGTACAGCCCTCAAAGGTTTCAGGGTAAAGCAAGTACAGTAACCTGCTTTACCCATACTTCCCTATTTCCTATATTGCAGCAATATGAGTGGGACTTACTTAGACTAGGGCAGAGCTTCATGTTGGTGACACACGTTTTAGACATGCATCATTTCATGACATAGTAATTCAGTTTTACTATCAAAGCGGAGGTTAAACTAACCCTTTTCCAGCCCTGGGAGGAGTGTGGGGATCGTTTGTGTGACACACCTACATACTGCAGCCGACACGCTGACATGTCGCAACACACAGTTTGGAAAGCTGTAGGGTTAGTCAATTAATTCCTAGATAATTCAGGCAAGGAAGCCTTGCCACAGGTTACAGGGTAAAGCAACATTTTAAATTTTATAGCCAAGGAAATTTTTACCTGAAAAAGAAAATTGTCTTAGTTGTTTAGTGAGCTAGTCTCCCAAACTTCATAAGGCTCTGTAGTAGACTAGTTGTGGAATATATTGAATTTCTCTATCCTTTAGTCTTACTCCCCACTCTTTTAGAGTAGGCTACATTTGAGATCCTTTGGCATTTAGAAATGAAAGCATGTAAGTGATTCTCAACCAATGTAAATAGTGTTATCTTATGCCAAGGATCATATAACTGCTAGAAGTGGATTCTGGGAAAAATCCAACCCACAAGGTTGAATTAATGAGGGAAAGTGTCTAATAGGTGATTCTGGAGGTGAACATGAGCCCAATTTATTTAGTACTGTTTTAAAATAACTTTTCCTCTGATATAAGATAGTGCCAAATCAGGCCCTCCCGCTAGGTAGACTGGGGCAACTGCTTCAGGTGACAGATGCTCCTAGGAAGGGCACACCAGTGAACCTTTTGAAGGGCAGAACTGTATATGCCAATAGATTTGCCCTGTGTCACCTAAGCCAGCTGCCATTATGGTTAGATTTTGTACATGGGCTGGGAGATGGGTGCCATCTTGTCCGTCACCTCAGGTAGCAAATGCCTTGGGGCACTCCTAGATGGCGCTGTCTAATTGCCTGGTGAGTCCTCAGTGCAGAAGAGAATTCTGAAGGCCTCAAGGTTTTTGCATATTTAAATACTTTAAACTTTCCATAGTCATATTATGTGTCAACTCTTACTTTTCAAAGGCTTTTCTCCTTGGGAAAGGATTCTGCAATTTCATTTGTCTCTTAAAAGAGCCATTCTCACCTGTGACTTTTATTGTTGTTGTTGTTGCTGATGATGATAATTCATTTACTAATTTACCATGAAGCATTAACACTGCAAAATTAAAAACAAGATTTGCTGTTAAACCTGAATGAAAAAAAGTACTGTCTGTAATGTGGTATGAATTTTTATTGCATTTTCTGAGTCTGTTTTTCAATTCAATTTGTACGAGTCTCAGTGGCACAGTTTGGTTTTGATCTGAGCTTTATGAAAACAAAAGTGCATTCTTTGTTTCATGTTTGACAGAAAAGTTTAGGGGGGAAAGCCCAATTGAAAAGCAGCAGCATTCCCCAAAGAAAACAAACCAAAAAAGCTGAAAATGAGCTGAAGTTTTTTATTAGAGACACTCCCTCCCCACAAATCTGCACTTGAAAATGATAGATGGAAAAAAGAGCAAGAACATTTCTCATATGTCATCTAATAAACTGTTGATTGCATTAAGCAAGTAATGCAAGTTGATTAAAACCATCTTTGGGTTTATTCTAGTTGTGGAACTCTGTAGTTAATAACTTGAATATGATAACAACGTACTCTATAACCCAAGATTTTTGTGTACTGAATGCTCCATTCTTAAAAATGGTTTTATACGTACTTTTAGACAAGCTAAATTATAGGCATAATTTTCCATTTCTACTTTAAAATTTAATCCTTTTGATACGCTACCTTATTGAAGTAAGAGAAAGGTCGGTCTTAAAAGGCATTGATGTATTGATATGTGAAGCAGATGAAAACATATTGGAGAATATTGTTCACATAATATTTTGTATTTATTTATCTGAAAATGTCTTTGTTGAAAAGACAATATTGAAAATTTCTGTTATGGTTCTGGATCAGAACTTGGCAAGGTAAAATCTGTTCAGCGGTCCAATTCTGAAGGGGTATTTTCAATTATTTTGTGGGAGTACAACTGTGGTGGGGTGGGAGATTTTTTTTTAAAAGAATGGTTTTGAAAATGTGTGAAATCGGGTAATGTTGAAGGTAGTTAAATAATGGGGTAGTTAAATAGTGTGGTAATGCAAAATGAAATATGTAGGCAGATTGAAAAAGGCCTGATGAGTAGCAAAGGACAGCCCGTAATTGAAAACTCTCTTGTCCCAAGGTTTTTAGCAGTGAGTTGCTTTAATTCGCATGGAATTTTCAGGTTGAAGCCCTTTTTTAAATCATTCTGTTCATTTCAATGGAGGTATCATTCCAATTGAAGGAAAGTTTAAATAAACTTTTTTTAAAATAAAAATAAAAATACACTTTTATGGAAATGTGCATTCTTAGAATTTAGCCACCCGTGGTCCAAAATCCCAGTTTCCAGTTGGCTATAAATAGGGAAGGAAACAACTGGATATCGCTTCCAAAAACCGAGGCAATAGTGCACTGCTGGAAACTCCTTGAATTTAAAATTCAAACTTGCTATAACTTAGAGCACTATGAGTGCTATAAGGGGTGATGCAGCATTCATTTTAGGCTAGTTTTTCTTGATCTTCTTTTATATTGTTATGGACTCTTGCCTCACCATTCTTTTGCGGTGTAGATTGCAGGAATAATCTACTGATGGAAACTAATGGTTGGATGAGAGTTGGCCATCTCCCTTTACATGCAGCCGCTGGGAGATGTCATTAGGGGGTTTGGGCTGGGTGTTCATCAGTATGTGGATGATACCCAGCTCTACCTCTCTTTCAAATCAGAACCAGTGAAGGTCCTATGTAAGTGCCTGGAGACAGTTGGAGGATGGATGGCGGCTAACAGATTGAGGTTGAATCCTGACAAGACAGAAGTACTGTTTGTGGGGGACAGGAGGTGGGCAGGTGTGGAGGACTCCCTGGTCCTGAATGGGGTAACTGTGCCCCTGAAGGACCAAGTGTACAGCCTGGGAGTCATTTTGGACTCACAGCTGTCCATGGAGGCGCAGGTCAATTCTGTGTCCAGGGAGCTGTTTATCAGCTCCATCTGGTATGCAGGCTGAGACCCTACCTGCCCGCAGACTGTCTCGCCAGAGTGGTGCATGCTCTAGTTATCTCTCGCTTGGACTACTGCAATGTGCTCTATGTGGGGCTACTTTTGAAGGTGACCCAGAAACTACAACTAATCCAGAACGCGGCAGCCAGACTGGTGACTGGGAGCGGCCGCCGAGACCATGTAAGATCTACATTGGCTCCCAGTACGTTTCCGAGCACAATTCAAAGTGTTGGTGCTGACCTTTAAAGCCCTAAACAGCCTCGGTCCAGTACACCTGAAGGAGCATCTCCACCTCCATCGTTCTGCCCAGACACTGAGGTCCAGTGCCGAGGGCCTCACTGCGAAAAGCGAGGGCTTAAAGGGACATGCAAATTTGCCACACTCTCATACCTTCTACTGAGAAATTTAAGCCTCAAATCACAATATTACTAGTTCCTCCACGGAAAGGAAACATGTTGCTTTGTTTTCCTTGCATTTTCTCTCTCAACAATACATGCAATCAATGTATATGCAGAGGCAAGCAACTAAAGCAGTAGAGCAAATTACAGCCATATTTTATATGCTGTTTTCATAGTGCATAGGAAGCTTACAGATGTCTCTGTGGAAGCATATGCGAAAGAGTTCAAAAACAAACCCTGCAAAGCTCTTTGGTTCACAAAGACTTGTCTATTAGTTAAAGTCCCAGATGATGTGTCATCCATACAACTGCAATGCTTTAGCAAGCATTTTGAAAATCCAGTACAAGCATCAATGGGAAGGAATGCAAAAGGGAATGTTTTTATTGTGCTGGTTTGTGTATGTGATGATGCCTTATGCATACTTTGCCCCATTTGGATGGTTTTACACTTTCTTTGTTTCTGTTGTATATTGCAAACTCTTTGCAGTACTGACATTCTGAATCATATCCTTCTACATATTTCCTGTAGGATTCCTCTAGGATTGACTGTCAGCACTGATTTATATAGTGCCTTTTGCCTTCAAAGCAGTTGTGATAGGTGTAGTAATATATTTTTTACTCATAACATTGTAAGTTGAAGTAGTGGTATTAATGATTTCTAGTGGGAAGCTTAAGGTAGGGAACATAAGAACTTGCCGGAGGCTCTATGAGGAATTGTTCTTTTAGGCTTAGAATGTAGGAGTTCTAGGCTTTATGTTGTTTACTCAGATCAATATTTTGGGCTTCTCTTATGTTGTTTTTGGTGGATTTTTTTTTAAAAAATATGTCCCTCAGTGAGGCTTTGCTTCTGTTGATAAGATGGTCAGGGCGCTAATTCAACAAAGCCCTGAAGCGATGCTAGAAGCACATTGATGCCATTATCTATAGTAGGAGATATCGTAAGTGGCTCTTAAATTTTGCTGCTACACAAAGAACAGCAAAAGGAGTACTACTCGTGTGTGAGCCTACTCCTGACACCTTCTTATACCAAACCAGTCCCTAGCCAGAAGTCATCCACGACGGTGGCTAAGCCTCCCATTTCATACTATGTACCTTTCCTACTGGGCAAAGTATCTGTACAGACATGAGTGTGTGTTTGCATGTGTTGATTCACACACAAACATACAATTTTGCTACTATGCATTAGGGCTGGGCGATAACTGGTTTTCAGTATTGCAAATATATCACTAGCTAAACTTTGCAATTTGCCAATATATCATGATATTTGAAATAAGGATGGAGCCAGTGCTTTTTTTCTGGGGGTACGCATAAAAAGGTAAAGGGACCCCTGACCATTAGGTCCAGTCGTGACCGACTCTGGGGTTGCGCGCTCATCTCACATTATTGGCCGAGGGAGCCAGGGTATAGCTTCCAGGTCAGCATGACAAAGCCGCTTCTGGCAAACATGACAAAGCCGCTTCTGGCAAACCAGAGCAGCACATGACAGCATGACAAAGCCGTGGCCAGCATGACAAAGCCGCTTCTGGCAAACCAGAGCAGCACATGGAAACGCCGTTTACCTTCCCGCTGTAGCGGTTCCTATTTATCTACTTGCATTTTGACATGCTTTCGAACTGCTAGGTTGGCAGGAGCTGGGACCAAGCAACGGGAGCTCACCCCGTCACAGGGATTCGAACCGCCGGCCTTCTGGTCAGCAAGCCCTAAGCTCAGTGGTTTAACCACAGCGCCACCTGGGTCCCATACCCCTAAACATTTTGTGAATCTAAGTTTGGCCTCATTGAGGGGCAGTATTTCAATATGAATAGGAAAATGAGAGCACCCCTAAACATTTTTTTTCCAGAAAAAAAGCACTGGATGGAGCTAGGTAGAAGTATTGGCTGGCTTCATGATTTTTCCTACATTGTGATTTTTGCTGGTGCCTACTTTTATAATTTGCTTCCCCCCCCCCCCCCGCACGAGGCAGGGGAGAGCTGAGCCAGCAGAGTTAACAGGGGCTGCAGGAATCGAGAGGAGCATTGGCTGGCTTCATGGTTTTTTCCACATTGTGATTTTTGCATAGCACACACACATCATGATTCACAATATATTGCCAAGTCAAAAGCCATCAATCCACTATCACAACATGAACTTCAAATTGGTTTTGGGCGATATATATTGCCCAGCCCTACTATGTGTACTCCTTTGCTTGTGATAGTTGCACAGTAACATCATGGCTGCTAACTCTAAATGAACATTACCATGAGAGTAAAGGAGGCAAAACGAAATCACATGTGATTTGGTCTAATACAGCTATGTGCGTGAACAGCTTAATAAGACTCAGCAAAAGAGGGAACCAGGTGTTGAAACAGGAGCCTAGACACTGAATAAAAGCAGAAAGAAGAGCAAGGCAGAGATTACAAAGTATGCTGAAGAGAGGCAGGATCTAAAAAGAGCAAGAGAGTTCAGAACTGCTACAACAGGTGCTTGACCATGGCAAAGATTTAGCAAGCCAATGCATCAGCTACCCATTTATCCTGTGTTACACCTCTTTTCTCCTTGTTTCTCAAGCTTTATAAATCAGAATGCATAAATAGAGAAATAAAAATGACAGGTCAGCCACCCAAATTCACTTGAGACTTGGTTGTAGTAATTGAGTCCTGTGGGATTAGCGGCAGGCCATGGAACCTTCGCATATTTCCATCCTCTTCATTGTCCCAAACTATGGTGGTGCAGCAATTTATTTTTGAATGTTATATCCTGCCTCACGGACTGAAAATAGGATTTCAATCTTACATAAGTTCTGTGGTAGAGAACCTTTCAGCTGCAACTCACTCCCTGAGATGTGATCCGCAAGAAGCACAACATGCTTATTCCACATGTTCAGCTACACATTTGAACCAGGCTCTCAGCTACTGTGTGTGAGTCTTTGGCATGCAAGTACACCATGGGAGCTCTGGGGTGTACCTGTGAAGTATGATATAGGGAATGCAGACGGGAAAGGTGTATGTGTGTTTGATTGTTGTTGTTGCATTTAAATTCCAGCTTTTGATATTCTACTTTTGTTCTAAAGTCAGATATTTTATATAGAGAAACTAGGTCACTTTTTATTATCCAACTTTTTCAGTTTGTCCAGGCAGAATTGAATCCAGGGAGATTAACTATAACAGCTGTGCAAAAATAACACTTATCAGGAATGTTTTGTTTAGCATCCATTAGTAAAGTGGCAGTTATGAAACGAGTCCTTTTTCGATGAACAGAATAACTTGAAATAATTTGTGTATTTTTTAGGTATTCTCCCACTTCATCTCTGAAAGTGTTGTCCTGTCAATTCCATTTAGCAGAGAATCTATTTTAAATTAATGGGTGCTATCAGTGAAACATTTTAATATCAACATTATTATTGCTTTTTTTCTGTTTGCTACACAATTATGTGCCCTAAATTGTTTGATACACTGCTGTGATCAGTTTGTGCATCATTCATCAGAGTGACCCAACTCAGCCTTTAAGCTGAAGGTGATTTCTCTGTTTCATCATTTCATCATTATTGTCTAACCCACAGCATCTGAAGGATGACACATTCTAGGTATTAAGAGAGCAGTTAACATTTTCCTCTTTAGTCCATGTGATTTTTTTAGGATAGACACTACATTGGTGGTTAAGTAGTGCAAGGTAACTACTGTCAGAATGACAACAAACTAGATAAAAGTCATGCATTCTAGAAGCCTAGAAGCCTAGGGGTTCTCAGCTCAGAATACAACCCACTCTTAGGGGCCCGGCAGCTTACTGGGCCCTGCAGTCCTGGGCTTCCTGGAGGGAAGCCATTCCTATTGTTGATGAATTAGATAGAAAGCTTCACTTGAGGCTGCAACACTATACCCAGTGGGACTTGATTCTGAAAAGTTGACATGTATAGAATAGCACCGTTAAAATCCAGTGCAGTTTGTACCACATTTGTAGCGGTGTATTGTTTTGGTACCACACATCTCATGGAGTGGCAATTAAGAAAATATGGAAAATTGTCAACCTCTCTTCACCCACCTCTCTTTCTCAAGTGCCCACTACAGGGAGAGGGGGTGCAAGAACTACGTGGATCATGGAGGAAAGTAATTTGTCTCACTGAGCACAGTTTCTTTCTCAGCATCATGTGTTTTTTGTTTTTGTTTTAATTTGAAAAGGCTGGTTTATCTGAGTATTCTATACTCCTTGTTCAGAAGAGAGAGGCCGGGCAGCGGGGAGGGATAACTTCCCATCTCCAGTGTCTGAGGTCTTCTTTGTTTTGCTCATCTTGGCTTCCTCAAGTTAGGCTTATCAAGAATTAATAGTGAGCAGTGGCTGTTTACAGCTTGGAAGAGGTCATTTGGAGAATGCATGGAGGGCCATGGTGTTTTTACAGGCAGTTTTTGTTCAGTTTTGTCATATAGTCTGCTTTCCACTGGTCTGAGTGACCAGTTTGTCTTGTAGACTGCTGCTCGAAAGAATCTGAGGACAACTTCTAGGTCAATAGCCAGTTGGCCTCTACACATTCAGATTTCAAAGTGGCAATGACTCTTTTATTTTTTCAGCTGCCAGGTATCAAATTTTAGTATACACTAGACTTGAAAGGTAAATGTTATGTCCTTATCTTTCAGAAAGCTAGCTCTGCAATTCCCTGGAACTCTCCAAAGTTGTTTGAAGTGTCACAATTTAAAGTTCTGACATCTGCTTGACAGTAAAAGATACATAGCTTTGTTCGAATGAAATCAACCAAGTTAAAGCAATAAAAGGGCGGGTGCGCTTCAGAGTGCACAACACTATGTTATCTCAAGCTACTATTTTAATTGGTAACAAAATGCAGAAACAAAGTTGAATAAACACCCCTTTTGTTGATAGCACCAAACATATTTGTCAGTTCAAATTTCAGCCCTCCATTTCTTAAATTGGAAAGTGGGGCATGATGTGTATACTTGCTGTTAAAGAAAGGGTTCTGGGAATATCGGGAACAGGAAAGGATAAGTTATATATAAAGGCAATATTTTAAAAGCACCACATATAAATTGGTTTCACAGCAGATGATGCCAGAAAGAAAGTCCATAATTAATAAATTAAGCAACTACAGTGGTACCTCGGGTTATAAACGCTTCGGATTACAAACGCTTCAGGTTACAAACGCTTCAGGTTACAAACGCTTCAGACTCTGCTAACCCAGAAATAGTATCTCGGGTTAAGAACTTTGTTTAAGGATGAGAACAGAAATTGTGCTCTGGCGGCGCAGCGGCAGCGGGAGGCCCCATTAGCTAAAGTGGTGTCTCAGGTTAAGAACAGTTTCAGGTTAAGTACGGACCTCTGAAACGAATTAAGTTCTTAACCCGAGGTACCACTGTATTTTAGGTTGGCTTTCAGGGCATAGCATACATAAATTAATAATAAAATAATAAGCAGCCAGTTTAAAACATAGCATCTTAAGTTTGAGGTCTGAGCTGGCAAGACCTGTTTTCTCCACCCAAAGCCTGCAGTTTTTGTTTTGTTTTTTTAAAAAAAGATGTGCCAGTCTACTGATGTGTCCCAGAATCCCTTTCAAATGTTGCTCTTTGAATATTGCACCATCCCATATAGCTCATGAGTTGTGTTCAGTATCCTTTTCAGCACTCTAAGTGAACTTGGAACACAACTCTCAACTCATGTGGTGCATCCCCACTACGCCTAACAATATTGCTGTCTCGAGCAGTTGCTTGGGTTACTTGTGCAGTGGTGATCTGCTAGAAACTGTGCATGCTTGAGGAAACAAGCAGATTGTATCAGAGCTAAGCTTTCTTAAGTAGGGTTTGGGAACTGTAAATAGTCTCAGCCCTGTTTTGCCTGCAGTTCTGCTTGCCAGTTATTGAGAGTTTTATTATCATATTGATTTAATATTCAGAGCACCCTGAAGTAGACCTCTAAATTCCTTCAGCTGGAGCAACTTCATGCCACTGCGTTTCTCAGAGGGGTTTTAGCTCAAGCTAGCAGGTACAGTGGTACCTCTGGTTAAGAACCTAATTTGTTTCAGAGGTCCGTTCTTAACCTGAAACTGTTCTTAACCTGAGGTACCACTTCAGCTAATGGGGCCTCCTGCTGCTGCCACCCCGCCGGAGCACAATTTCTGTTCTCATCCTGAAGCAAATTTCTTAACCTGAGGTACTATTTCTGGGTTAGCAGAGTCTAACCTGAAGCGTCTGTAACCCGAGGTACCACTGTATTTCATTTCTAAAAGGAGAGGTGGCCACATTAAACCTTGAAGGCCACAGCCGTTGACTTCAAAACACGTTTCCCTTCACTCTCGATGAGGAAAAGCACTCTACACATGCTCAGGGGTACTCCCATGATTATTTGTTTGCATGCCTTGCAGCTTTCTCTGGTTTTGAACAGTCTGAGGAAAGAGATATGGGGAGTTCTGAGATTAAGCAGAAATTCAGAGTATCACTTAGAAGAATGAGCAGGACGGTCCCCAAATGTAACAGTACAGGCTTGGCACAATTTGAAGTAAGTAAAATAAGAACCCTTAAGTCCACAGTCTGCAATAATCTAAACGCACCACTGATATTCAGCCCTGATACCAGCTATTGGTGTTATTGTCTAAATTATGTTCAACCAAATTTAGAACTGTAACGATGTGGATTATATTTCATCAGCCTACCCACTGGAGAGCAATAGTAAGTAATGTTTTATATCTTTAATTTTAAAAAAATCTTGAGTTGGTTTTAATACTTTATTGGATCCATAGCATACTAATGTGCTGTTTTGCCTCTCCCATCCCCTTAATATAGCATATTGCTCTAGGCAGAACAAAAAAAAAATATAATTTTCTGAAAATCAATTTCAATTTTATACTAGGAGTAATTGTAAAGGTGCATTTATGTAGCCACAACAAAGGTCAACATATGGCCTTCTGGCATCCGCATACAGTTATTCCCTGTTTATCAAAGTGCTTCACAAATGTCCATACTTACAAAGTGTGGAATTCCATACTCAAAGGGTACAAATATAATAAAGTAAATGGGCATAAGTGAACAGAGTATGAGTAGTCGAGCCATTGTAGCACGGCAGTGTTAATGGCGAGGGCATATAATTTGTCATATAATTAACAATGTGACCCTGAACCTTCAATGGTACAGCAGCTAAATAACTTTCTCTCCCAACTGAGATAGTTGAAATATCAAGATTACTTAAATTGTGTTCCATGATGTACTGTGCCTTCAACCAGATCTTAATAGAAGCAAGAGTAATTCAGTCTTAATAACTTCTCTGTGGTGGGAGAAGGATCAATATCTCAGCCCATTTAAAAAAATGTTGACTTCTGTCCATAAAGGATTCTATTACAACCTGGATTATACAGTTTATTCGAAATGGATTTTTGGGTGGAATGTAATTCAAATATATAAATTACAAAACCTTTCTCCCTTCATATTGCTTCCTTTGCAAGAACTGAAAATAGCAACAATTACATTAAGTCAGCTTCATAGATCGTTGCTGTTCAACAAAGATTACATTTTGCTTTGCAAATCCACATTCACAAATAAACTGCATTCTTTGTATATAGACAAAAAATGTATTTAGACAAAAAAAACAGATGGGAGAAATTGTCAACTTAAAGGCTATTTTTTGGGAGTATTTTCATATATAAAGTGTTTCAAGAGAAATGCAAATGAGAAATAATCCTGGCAGTTTTAGTTATTGGAATTGTATAACTTGGTCATCTCTGCAAAATGTATCTACAATTTAGGATCAGCTGCTATATACTATGAGACACTTCCAGACATCTACAGATATGTCATTTCTTTTAGCATCATTAAATAGCATAGTTAATGAGCATGTTACACACTAAATAAAGCAAAGCTAAGTGGAAAAAATAGTGATTCTAGAATAATTAAAATAGCTCTATTCAGAAGATGTCCCATAGGAGGGAAAATGCAAGGGATGGAGGTCTTCCTGGATTAGGATACTTATTGTAAGTGCTTCTTGTAATTATTGTATTACAATAGCAACTGGAGCAACAATTATATTTCTGTATTCTTGGCACAAAGCTTGTTTTCAGCAATAGTTCCCCACAAAATCATTCTTTCTAACCAGCAGGTTTCGTCTGTTGTTTGAAGGAGGAACATAGGCAGTTTGAAAACCCAAACAGGCAATATTTCTGTGGTTTAATTTTGCATACTTTGCTTTTCATTGGAACTGAAAATCAAGGACTTCTCTTTGTCTGTAACCAGTCAGATTATAGATATAAGGACTTCATAGGTAACACTTAGCATTGAGATACATGTGTCTGTGCAGCATTTGAAATGAATTTCCAAAATCAACAACAATGTTGGGTTAAAAACAACCCCACTGTGGAATACATATGCCTTGAATTATAAAATGAAGTTTAAATGTGTTAAATAAACAAAAGGTTAAATCTGACAGCAGGTTCAATTGTGTCTTGAATGCTACAATAAAAATTAAATTAGCATCAAACACCAGTTTCTCTGACCTGAATTACACTGTCCTAAGAGAAATAGAAGAAAATGGAATATTTTTATGTTGTAAAAACTAGTACTTACACTCTCTAGGGAAATCTATTTCTGTGTTCCTTTATATGTATTTTTCAATGCTTCTTGCAATATAACAACACCTATAATACACAGTATAGAAGATCAGAAGCATAAGAGAGGGGAAAGCAATGGGTGAATTCAAAGTAGTGTTAAGGAGAACGTTCCAACAGCGCAGGCATTTCTGTGGGGTGTGGGGGGGTCATCCCATTGTGCAAGTGGGACTTGTACTGGCTTCCTCTAGCATACCTCTTGAGCTTGATGCAGCCCAGTTAATGCAATGGATGCTATTCAATTCAGTTTTAATTTAAGTGAGTCTAGTCTGAGTAAACCTTAAGTCTTAAGGGTTGACGGCAAGGGTGGTATTCAACTACCACCCTTGCCGTCAACCCTTAAGACTTAAGGTTACCAGACGTCCCCGTTTCCCGGGGACAGTCCCCGGATTTACAAACCAGTCCTCATACAAAATCCATTGAAGTTGAAAAGTGTCCCTGGATTCATTGAAAAAAATCTGGTAATCTTACCTTAAGTACCTGAGTGGGAAGGAGCATGTGTACCCAGTGGTTGGTACCAGCATTAGACATCTTTCCGTAGACACCTGTATCGGGAAGTTTTTAATGTCTGATGTTTTAGTTGTGCTTTTATGTTCTGTTGGAAGCCACCTAGAGTGGCTGGGGGAAAACAGTCAGATAAGCAGAGTACAAGTAATAAGTTGTTGTTGTTGTTGTTGTTGTTGTTGTTGTTGTTGTTGACAACATTCAGAACAGAATGGTTTGCTATTGACATTCCCAGGGAGCAAAGAGAACTCATATGATAGGCAAAAGTCTATTCTGAGGTTGCATGTGGACTTATTAGCTGATTTTTGCCCAGAAACCAGGCATGCCAAGAGCCACCAACTGCTATTCAGGCAAGAACACTAACAAGGGAAGATCAATCTGGCTCAAGTTTCGCATGAATGGTTGTAATCACCACTTGGTTCTAGCCTTGAATATCTCCCTGTGGTATCTGTTCCCTCCACTCTTCTCCCATCGGGTGCCTTGTCTTTTTTTATTTGTAAGCTTGGTTGGTAGGACAGCTCTTCTTTATTCACGTGAGCTGCTTTGTGATATTATAATTGTCTGAAAAGCAAGATTAAAATGTGGGAAATAAATAAACATTACCCAGTCTTTCTTTTTCCACATTAATTGAGGAGCAGTTAGAAAACGATGGACTGTTGTAGCAAAGCGGTTCACCACATCTCCTCCCCCCCCCACATATTCTGTTGTGCTCTTAGTGAAAAAGAAAGCTAAGACAGATGAGAGAGACGTGTGTGTGGGGGGGTACTTGCCAAAAGGAGAAAAGCTATTGGCAGGGGTGTAGGAAGATTGGGGAGGGCAGCCCCGAGCGGCGAGCTCCAAGGGGCGCCATCGCAGGTGCCTGCCCCGCCCCCCAAATGTGCGCCCCGCCCCTGGAACGCATGTCACGCCCCTCCGGGAGGTGTGCCCCACCCCCAGAACGGGCTCGTGAAGCTCCGCCACTGGCTATTGCTAGAAAGAAAAAGGTAAAGGTAAAGGGCCCCTGACAGTTAAGTCCAGTCGTGAACGGCTCATCTCGCTTTGCTGGCCGAGCGAGCCGTTTGTCCGCAGACAGTTTTTCCAGGTCATGTGGCCAGCATGACTAAGCCACTTTTGGCGAAACCAGAGCAGTGCACGGAAACGCCGTTTACCTTCGCGCCGGAGCAGTACCTATTTATCTACTTGCACTTTGACGTGTTTTGGAACTGCTAGGTTGGCAGGAGCTGGGACCAAGCAATGTGACCTCACCCCGTCACGGGGATTTGAACCGCCGACCTTCCGATCGGCAAGCCCTAGGCTCAGTGGTTTAGACCACAGCGCCACCCGTGTCACAATGCTAATTAGGCTTACCAGATTTGAGGGCCTGTATTATGGCAATTTTGGCCTCTCCTCCATATACTGCCCAGAGTGGCTAGGGAAGCCTTACCAGATGGGTGGGGTATAAGTAATAAATTAATATTATTATACCTTACTTTCTTCACTAATGGAAGTGCGTTCAGGATATTTATTTTGAATAGGATTGCACGGTTAGTCTTAAGCTGAGCATTTACCCTGATTTTGTTTGCAGGGATTTTAGATAATGTTGCCTATTTACTGAATGGTCATTCTAATTTGTTGTCAGTGAGTTAAGATGACCTTGCATCAAGCAAATGTTATCTCACACTTTCCACTGCATTTTCACATCACTTTCCTTATTGTAAACCCCCCCCCCCAATCTTTGGGGGAATCTGGTATTGTTGCACAAAATCAGCTTTACTTGAGCAACCTTAATTTGTTGGTATGTTATTGAACCCCATCCAAAAATAGAGAAATAATAATAATAATAATAATAATAATAATAATAATAATAATAATAATATATTATTTATACCCCGCCCATCAGGCCGGGTTCCCCCCCCCCCGCCACTCTGGGCGGCTTCCAACACACATTAAAATATCACAGATTAAAAGCTTCCCTAAACAGGGCTGCCTTTAGGTATTGTCTAAATGTCAAGTAGTTGTTTATCTCTCTGACCTCTGATGGGAGGGCGTTCCACAGGGCAGGTGCCACTACCGAGAAGGCCCTCTGCCTGGTTCCCTGTAGCTTTGCTTCTCGCAGTGAGGGAACCACTAGACGGCCCTCGGCGCTGGATCTCAATGTCCGGGCTGAACAATGGGGGTGGAGATGCTCCTTTCAGGTATACAGGACCGAGTATGGACGTGCCTTCATTTGCCTCATCCCTGAACTCTTTTGATGCAGTCAGGGTTGTGTGTTTTTAAAAAAAAGAAAAGAAAAGAAAAACAACTTTGTGCCGTAATGAACTCATTACCATCTTTACATGTTATCCTTTTACCCATTCTATGGAAGTCAGGTTTTCTTTTTTCTCTTTTTAAAAAATTCTTTTAAGTATTCTCCATTTCTACAGAATTATAAATTAGCTAATGGGATTAACCTATTCATCTCTCTAGCTCTTAACCATGCTAATTAATAAGATTTTTTTAATGTAATTGTCTCTCTCTGCAATGATTCATCTTCTTTATTTGCTTATCAGCATAATCGTAGTAATTCCCATAGAGAAATACTGTGCAATTACAAAAGAGAGGATTAGGATCTCTTGATAAATGCTGAAGGTATTGGCAGATGAAGGAGAGGGTTTGTGTTTACACACATTAATCTTAAATAATCAGCCATTTAAAGAGAAAAGAAGTCACAAATGTACATGAGAGATAAGTCTGTTTAAGTATCTTTTTTTTAGTATTGATTAACTTGAAGAACTCCATACAGTCTAAGCTTCCGTTCATATAGAAAGTTCGCATAATATTTTCCCTCAGGCCCCATATTAATCTCTTGGTTGTTGCCCTTCTTCATCATAATTTAAATTGCTAAACAAACAGAATTAGGCTAGCATATGCATATGATCAAAGCTGTTAACCAGAAACAGAAATAAATGTAGATAATTGAGGCCATGAGTTTGCAAATCACAACTGTACCCCTAACTTCTGAGTATAATCAGTAGCAAGCAATTCCACTGTCATGAGGTTGTACCTTAAAAGAGTAGTTTTAGAAATTGCTGTAGTTGTATCAGCCATTTGGGTGTTTTAAGTATACTGAGGCACCGAGCACAGTAAGAAACTAATGTGTTGTGGTTTCATCTCATATGTGTGGATCAATATGTTTGCTATGCATAACATGACAGTGATTGCGAGTTTTATAAATCCTGTGACCTTGCGTATGGTTATATCATGAAAAATGATTTGACATCTCAAAGGATACTTCTTATAAGAATCATTTTATTGCCCTTATTTGACAGTGAGATTATGAGAGCGCTTATTGTTTTGGTAATTTTTCCGGTAATGCTTTGTAGTGAAGGTAGAAAGTACTTTTTTGAATTTTATGCTATACACTATCTAATTAGGAACAAAATATGCATTGATTGGTCTGGATCTAATGGAGCTCTTGCATGAGCTGAAGTCACTTCCAGATGTGCAAGGAAGGAAAGTTTTAGATGTTCTTAGACCAGGCATCCCCAAACTCGGCCCTCCAGATGTTTTGGGACTACAATTCCCATCATCCCTACTGGTCCTATTAGCTAGGGATGATGGGAGTTGTAGTCCCCAAACATTAGGAGGGCCAAGTTTGGGGATGCCTGTCTCAGACTCTCTCTTGCATATGTACCTTCCTGTATAGCAAATGCTGTTCTGGAGAGCCCCCTGAACTCCAGGATTCTCTTTTGAGTTTATAGGATTCAATGGTTTCCCTTTAAAATAAATGAATGAATGAATGAATGAATGAATGAATGAGGGATGGTAAATTGTATGTTGTGACTGAAGTTTGTAGAAGAGAACAATTTACAAAAAAAAACCCTTTGGTAATGTGATTGAAAAGATAGCAGAAGTTTAATAATGTTTAAAAATCATATATATAAAACAGATAGATTTGTAAAGTACATGCTGGTGTGTAAACATGGGAAAATGTGTTTTGGGTTATATTAAGGTACCGGTATTTCTTTAAAATATTCTGACTTGTACGTTTTGCAACATGCCTACAGGAGTTGCTGGAGTACAGCTGTGTCTTGTGTTGCATATTTACTTATTTAACTGATTGTCTTTCTTCTTTTACAGGGAAACTTTGTTGCAAGCATGACAGCTATTTTAAGACAAATGGAAGACTATCATTATGCCCATTTAATCAAGACCTTTGGGAAGATGAGATCGGATGTTGTTGTAAGTTCGACTTCTTCCTGCATTGATGTTTGTTTTTGTTGTTATTTGACAAAGAAAGTTATAAAGCTTATATATAAAAAACTATGGGTGCCTGACATAAGAAATCGATGAAGCATTGCTTACCTCCTGAGTGAAGAGCAAATATTGTTTCATTGCCTTGATATTAAATGATGAAACAACTGATCCTCAAGGAAAATCAGAATTTGAAAACATGCCTTAAGGAATTGGTATTGGGGTGGGAAAACAAGATTTTATTCAGCTGAGTCCTAGACCTAATCTTAAACCAACCCTATAAGCTTCAGTAGTTACTCTCGGGGTATTCCCTTGAACTTTCTCTTCTAATGTTTTTTAATTGGAATCATCCTACCTTGTTTTAAGTTGCTATTATATGCTAGATTTGTTTACTTTGTTTAGTCAAATTCATTTTTATTTGTGCATCTGCCATTTTAAGCAATATAACCTCACATGCTAGCTTTAAATATATGTTTTATTATTAATGCCGGTAATGAGTGAAACTCTTCAAGGTTCTTTATAATCTTTCTTTCTGAGTGCATAGTACAACTTAATTAGAGCATAATAGAAGGGAATTTATAGCTAAGTAGATACCTCTCTAATGACCTGGAACTATCATTGCCATATGGCAAATGCATGCTGCAAAGTAACAACCAAACTTGTTGGCTGAGATCCATTAATTAGCAGGTGACCTGAAGTCTGATCAACTGTGTTAGATTACAAATTCTGTTACCTAGGGGAGTTGGATTCTGTGGTACAGCATTTTAAAGAGTTTGAGAGAGAATTGACTCTTCTGACAACACTGTGGAGGCAAAGAACAGACATAAGATTTCTCAGTTTATTGCAGATGTGATTCAGTTATTCTCCGATTGTATCCATTTGCTTGAGCATATATATACTGTAATAGGAGAAGAATAAAGAACCATTTTCTTAGCATAATCATGCAGTCAAATCAAACCATGGTGGTTTCTTTCTGTGTTAATGAAATATAGTTAGCTATCATTTCTGTAGTGGTGCCTTTTGGGGCTGGCTATTTCAGCTACAGCAAATCAGACTTAGTGCCATTTTAATAATATTTTGCAACCATGTGTCAGTAGTAAGAGTTTTTGAATAATAGGGCTAATTCTACAAAGACAGCTTCATTTTCAACCTGTGAATGAAAAAGAAAAAAACACATGATTACCTATATTATCAAACCCATGCAAAAAGTAAAAAACCAGTCTAGAATCCAACTAGGCTTCAAACTATATTTCTGAGGGTTGAAAGATTTGTAAAAAAAACATTACCTAAGCTTTGGAAATAAATCAACTATCTTAATTTAGTGTGTGTGCGTTTTAATGACAGTGAAAGTAATTTGTCCTTACCATTATATGTAAGCAGCTTAGATGTTCTGCTGCAATCAAGAGATATACTTTTTGTTAAATGAATAAATAAAATATTTATTTTAAAGATTCATTCCTTGCCTTTCCACCAGTCACATCTCCACGTGGCTTATGTAGAAATAATCAATGAAAGCACTACCATAACTATATGCTGCCAAAGGCTTGAGAGAACAAAACATTGTGCACCTGGCATCTAAAAGATAGCTGGAAAAACTTAAGAAGGACCTGAGGTGCCACTGCAGAGAAGGCCTTTGAAGCCACTGGACTAGCCTTTGAAGGTAGGGTCTCTGAACTAGCATCTCACCTGAAGTTCCTAGCAAATGAGCAGGTTTGTGTGACAGTAAGAACTTCAGAATGCTAGTCCAGGCTGCTTATGACTTATAGATGAAAGCCAGCACTTTATTGTGCTGAGAAACAAAATGGCAACTATTGAAGAGCTTTGAGTACTGATACGAAAAACAAGTTATCTTCTTTCGAATGAGAATTTTTTTTCCTTCAAAAAAGTTGTAACAACCAGTGCTCCAGTTATAGTGGTGCGCTGTTGCTCTGACGCTGCTCATGGCCTTGATCCCTTTGTTCCTCCTGGACGCATGAAAAATAAAGTGATTGTTTGATTTATGAATGATTATTTTACAATACAATTCTAGCTTCCTTTTATTTAAGGATTATCTGAGTGCACCAATTTCTTGAAAATTTTGGTTGCCACTTTTTCTTTCATCTTTCCAAGCTCTTCAATTTCTTTGAGATATGAGGCAACGTGAACTGTATATTCTTTCTCCTGCCATTACCTTAAATCAGGCCAGGGTAGCCAGCATGCTTCATTTCAGGTGTTGTTGGACTCTGACTGCCATCAGCCTTGGCTAGTATTGGCAATGGTCAGGAATGTGGTAGTTGCAGTCCACAACGATTAGGGGGGGGGGGTTCCCCCAGATTAGTACCCCTGATTTTGGCAATAATTGTGAGACTTTTACAGCCCAGTTCTAACCATATTTACATTAAGTCCTCTTGGCTTCCATGAGATTTATGCCCTCTGATTTTGCTTAGGATTTTCAGCTTTAGTTGCTCACATGAATTGTTATAGAAACATATTATGCTGTTTCTGAGCCCGAAAAGAATTCTCTATGTAGATCCTATTCAGTCAGGGTCAAGCTTGTACTTTCCTTTTAAGAGTTTAATTGCCCATTGTGTCCGTTTAAGTATTGCTTTGGAAGTCTCTTACCCTGACCCCAATACTATTGGGAAATGTGGAAATTACTTTCACTGCTGCTTTCTGCTATAAAGCAGTTGATCTTTTGGCTTCATTTGGCCTCTTTTTCTTTCATTTTGTAAACTCCATTTTATCCTGAAGACTACCACTAGTGGCATAAATGGAGCAAAATGCTTTCTGCAGCCTAGCACCTATGTTTGCTCTTTCTCAAGTTAATGACCACTCCTGGGGGGAAATACCTACAGTGCACCTGACAGTTTCAACAGCTATTGGCCAATGGTTAGTGTTCCTTCTTTGGGAAAGGTTGTGAGTGAGTGATGGCCAGCCATCTGTAAATCCTCATGGCCAAAACTGATTTTGTAAATCCATTTCTATCAGGTTTGGGGCCTGCTTTTGATAAAGAAACTGCCTTGGTCTTACTATGGTATAACGTCTGCTGAGACAGCGGCAGGCAGAGTGTGATCCTGTTAACTTTCCTGGATCCCTCAGTAGTTTTCAGTATCATCAACCATGAGATATCTCTGGGAGGATGTCCAAGTTGGGTGTAGATGGTACTGCTCTTCAGTTCCACTCATACTGGGATGACCACCTCACTTTGCAGCATCTGTTCCCACAAGTCCCATGGGTTCTCCCCCCTCCCAACAATGTGCCATGTTAACATCTACATAAAACTTCTAAGTGAAGTAATTGGATATTGTCAGTGTGCTTCCGATTCCAATTCAAAGTGTTGATGTTAACCTATAGAACCCCGCATTACTTGAGGCCACACCAGGACCAGCGCAACCATGATGCAAAGTGAGATGACCACCTTAGGCGGCAAGATCCAGAGGGGCAGCAGGTCCAGCCTCCGAGGAGTGCATTGCCTGCAGCTGCTGCTGCCACCATCAGCTGTGGCACGCTCCTTGGATACCAGACCTACCATATCCTTGGCGCCCCCCTCGCATGCTGCTTACGCAGCCGCCTCTTGATGAATAGGGGCTGCTGCAGGTCTCCTCCTTGAGACAAAACGGTGGGGGCTGCCCTCTGGGCTCTCCTGGGTTCTGCACCTGCCCTGTGTGATTCAGAGTGGGCCCCTTCCCCCCCCCCCATGACAGTCTTTGTTTTCCACAGCAACCATCGGGTAAGCTTGACTTGATTCCCCTCCTTGCTCATTCCTTCTTCCTTGGCAGGAAAAGGGTGTCATTTTGTGGGTCATCTCAGGGGACAAAATGTCTTGGGCCAGCTCTGGACCAGTCGATGTGAAGGAATGCCTCTGGCTATGTCAACCTCCCCAGCCAGGCCTTAAGATCTTTAGGTAGAATTCTCTTGGTGGTCCTGTCCCCGGCCGAGGTGTGGGAAAGTGGAACATTTCTTTCTTTCTTTCTTTCTTTCTTTCTTTCTTTCTTTCTTTCTATCTATCTATCTTTCTATCTTTCTATCTTTCTATCTTTCTATCTTTCTATCTTTTCCAACCCTTCTCTCTTAGGTCCCAATGCAGGTTACAGCATTGAACAACCTTCTATGGCAGCTGGATATGCCAGTTATGTGTCACATTGTGCTTATACTGTACTGGGTTAGTCATTGATTGAATTGCGTTGACTGAATTTCTGATTCTACATTGTTTTAAAGATCGTATTGTATTCGTAGTGTGTTACATGTTGATGTTGGATACATTGATATTGTTTAACTGGTTTTTAAGATACCCATAGGGACCCAGGTGGCGCTGTGGCTAAACCACTGAGCCTAGGGCTTGCTGATCAGGTGGTCGGCGGTTCGAATCCCTGTGACGGGGTGAGCTCCCGTTGCTTGGTCCCAGCTCCTGCCAACCTAGCAGTTCGAAAGCACGTCAAAATGCAAGTAGATAAATAGGAACCGCTACAGCGGGAAGGTAAACGGCGTTTCCATGTGCTGCTCTGGTTTGCCAGAAGCGGCTTTGTCATGCTGGCCACATGACCTGGAAACTATACGCCGGCTCCCTCGGCCAATAATGCGAGATGAGCGTGCAACCCCAGAGTCGGTCACGACTGGACCTAATGGTCAGGGGTCCCTTTACCTTTACCTTTAAGATACCCATAAGCTGCCCTGGAACTTTCAGTGATGACTGAGCTTATAAATTTAATCAATCCATCAGTATTACAGTATACAGTGGTACCTCGGTTTTCAAGTGTCTTGGAAACCGAACATTTAAGAAACCGAACACCGAAAACCTGCAAGTAATTGCTTCCATCTCAGCGGCTTCTGCTGCATTTTTTTCTTTTTTTCTCCATTGACTTTGCCGACAGCCCTTTGCACCTCAGGTGTCTAACGTTTCAGAAGTCGAACGGTCTTCCGGAACGGATTGCGTTTGACAACCAAGGTACCACTGTATCCAGTGAGCAGTTGCATCAAAAACTGGCCTTCTCACCAAACCCAGCTGACATGCTCAGTTCAGATAAGGTAGAATTATTATTAACACATATCTCGTCTGTTCATGTGAGGGATGTCCAACCTTTCCTGGATGGGATGGCAATTCCCCCAAAGAACGAGGTTCAGGTTTGGCTGCTCTTCTTTGATCTATTTTTGTCCATAGAGGTACAGAGGAGCCCCTGCTGTGCTTGACCTCCACACCCGCTTAAATGTGTTTTTGGTGTCCAGGTCTTTTACATCCCTGCAGCCTTTTAAATCTATTTTAGCCATTGTTTTATTCCCCCCCCCCCCACTGTTTGTGTTATGCGGCATCATATTTTAATATATTGTTCATGTTATTATAATTGGGTTTTTTAATTGATTTGTTGTTATCCTGCAGTGCTGCCCTGAGAGCCTTTCTTATAGGCCAGCCTGTAGATAACAATAAGTAAATAAACAAAACACTTCAAGCTGGAAAAGCCCATGTTACATGGTGTATAAAACATTTGAGAGCCTGATGGAAGGGTGAGGGGGGCATATTCGTTCCTGTTGCAAAAATTGTAAATTGATAGGCAGGATGGAGTAATAGTTTATAATATTAATCTTGCTGCTTTTCTGTGTCACAGCATCAACATGTTCCATTAAAAGAGGAGTAGCTGAGTGCCTTTCCAAATATGCTCTCAACGTCACTCTTTTTTTTACAGTCTCTCTAATATATTGTCATTCTGCACTGACGGTTCTGTTCTGTAACATTATTACTGGTATAAGTAGGGTATTAGATCGGGTGTTATAATTACAATGCTCTTTTGGTTTCTTTGGGAGCTTTCTTGAGTAGCTGTGGATGAGGCAAGGTGTAATTTTTTAAATAATAATAAAAAGGACATGCTGGAGCAGGCAGGACTCGCCTACCTTGTACGCTGTGCAGTCTTTGTTATTCCTGCCTGGCAGGCATTTGATCTGGCAGATGGGGGGATTTTAAGAACTACCCCTTTTCTATTCAGCTGTTCCTAATCTGCTGTATCTGTCGTTGGTGTTACTATTTTGTTGTGACTGTGGTATTTTTAAAAGTTGCATGGATTGTATGCAGTTTAAGAATGTAAGATGAGCCTGCTGGATCAGGCCAGTGGCCCATCCAGCCCAGCATCCTGTTCTCACATGTCTGTGGGAAGCTCACAAGCAGGACATGAGCACAGCACCACTATGCCCACCTGCGATTCCCAACAACAGGTATTCAGAGGCATATTGTGGAGGCGGAACGTAGTCATTGCGACCATTGATAGCCTTGTCCTCCGCGAATTTATCTAAATCCTCTTTTACAGCCATCCAAGTTGGTGGCCCTCATTGCCTCCTGAAGGAACAAGTTCCATAGTTTAACCAGGCGCTGTGCAAAGAATTGCTTTCTTTTATCTGCCCTGAATCTTCCAATGTTCCCAAACATCCAAGTTTTTTTTTAAAAAAACAAAAACAAAACTTTTTTTGCCAATCGGAGCACTTGGTCTTCTTTGGAAATCTTCTCAAAAGAAAATGATAAATAAATATGTCAGAATAGTTAAAGGAAATGAGAGGTTTTTTTTTTTCACCCTAGCACACTTCAGTCAGTATTTTCCCTCTATTGTGGACAGTGAGAAAAGATGGAAGACTAAATGTTCACCTCCCCCCCCCCCCCGATGCAGCTTGGCTGAATTTCCCTTGGAAGAAAGTAGACAGGAAATGAAAAACCAGCAGTGGTACCAGTGAAAGGAGCACCCTGCCTTCATTTAAAATATTTACCCCAGATGGGTGGTTTATAAATAATAACATTATTAAAATTATTTATTATTATTATTATTATTTCCCCATCCTTTTGGTTATTTCAAGAATTGAGGGAAGGCAGGAAGGTGATTAACATCGGTGCCCAGTGAGCTTCACAGGGCAGGTGCAGTGGGAGAACAGGTACCAGCATCCCTATTCTTAAAATAAGTAAAACATCATTATATAAATATATAAGCAATTTTATCTTGCTTTTGAGCCAAAAAGGCTCCCACGGTGGCTTACGTAAGATAAATAAAAACAAGACAGGACTGCCTGTTGTCTTGCAGCCGAAAAGACATGGCACAAAAGGAAAAGGGAATGAGGAAGGAAGAGAAAAAGCAAACTCAGGCATCACTTCCTTAAAGTATATAATTTATTCCAATTACCAGTTGTAACGGAACCTGTTAGGGAGAATGCAGGAGCATCCTGATGGAATGAAAGTGCTATTAAACTTGTTTTTTCCTGATTATAATCTGAGAGCATTTAAGCATAAATGCAAACAGATTAAGCATGTGTCGCTGAATCAGCAAATCAATACCAAAATCTGTTCCTTCAACTTCATGATTAGTAAAATATTCAAGTTAATCTGCAAAGTGTATGGAAATACATCTTACCCACAGCAGAGAAAAATATGAAAATCCAACAGCAGAAGCACTCTGTACAACTAATAAAGTATGGAATGAAATCTACTTTAAGAAAGCATGCATCTGCAACCATAAAATATTCAGAGTTAACTATGTAGGTCCAGATCTGCCCCCATTCACATAAGCATAAATCCTACTGAAGTCTCGATTATTAAGTTATGAAGCAAGGTAGCAAGGAAGCAAACAGTTTTATTCAGAAGAAAAACATGCATCTAAATGAAAACAAGACTCTATGATAATTCAGTCAGCAAACTATTTAGGCTGATCTGGAAAAAGAAATGTTAAGCTTTTACCAAGATACCGGGGGGGGGGGGAGTGTAGTAAAGTATGCAGTTTGATCATTTAAAGTGAGGACACATTTACTGAGCTTGTTAAGTATGTGCCTAGAATAAAACATTTCCCTTATGTAACGCAAACACATGTTAACCACTGTCAATCACAAATTCTAAGTCTGCAATGCAAGGTCATTCTATTCTTGTCAAAATACTGTTTTTCACCAATGTCTTAGGCGTGAGTCATGATAGTGGTGAACTGCACAATAGTCACTCTTCGAATTTAGTGATTTGATTCAAAATCAATGTATATGTGTGTGTGATTCCCCCCCCCCAGTGAATTTTTCTTCAGCCAGCTTCCATCAAACACACGCACACCCTTCTTCTTCATATGTTTTCCTTATTCTTTCAGGACTTCTTGATGGAGACATTTATCATGTTCAAGAATCTCATTGGGAAGAACGTCTATCCCTCTGACTGGGTTATCATGAACATGATGCAGAATAAGTAAGTACAAATGAAAATCACTGAACATTTCCTGAAATTACTATTTCAATACTGATGTGTGTTGATGTGCAGTGTTTGTATCTGCACACTCTCAGTCTATTAAGCTTAGTTTTCCCTTTTCCGATGTGTATTTTTCATTTTGTTTAATGTTTTCTCAACAAACAATTGATTCTCTGTTGTGCCACAAGTCAAGGGAACAAACATTCAGGTACAGGTCTTTTGTTTTCTCTTTAAACCTTGAAAACTGTTTCTTGTAAATGGATGTATTTGTACTGTTGCAATATTCCATTATCCTCACCTGGTTTAGCCAGCCAGTCAAAGTCATTATAGGAGCCCACCAGTGAAAGGTGAGTGCAGGGTCGGGACCAAAGGTGAACAAACTACTCCAGAAGGAGCACAGTGCCCCCCCACCAGACCACCACTAGATTTACCGTAATCAGATCTCCCCTAATGCTACTGAACTGTTTATGCTTGTATTTTCTAAGTGCCATTTAACCTTCATTCTAAATGAGTACATGAAAACCTCTTATAAAAGCCTATTGAGTGCTTCTTTTGTTACTAGCTACCTGGAAAAGTTCTGTGAACGGGGGCTTAAACATGTTATGGGAAGATTATCCCCCCTTGCCCTCTGCTCCGCTCACTTCCACATTTCCTGCAGGTTCTCAAGCCAAACTGCCTGAGTGGTGTATTCAACACACAATAGGTGCTTGTATCAAAGTTTTGCTTTTGGAGTGCCTTCCTCAGATATAAGATTATTGCACTTGAAATCCTTTTTATGTGTGTTTTTATTTCTGCCATAGAGTTCAGCTGCAGCTGTGCCAAAATATTTAAACTATGATGCCTTGGCAGAGAAGATACAAAAGCTTCTCTCAAATTAATTTTATTGTGCCATAGAACTTAATTAAAATGAAAGCAGGCATATTTGAATTCTATGTTCACTTGTCATTGACAGACATCTTTTTAAAAATATATGTACATTTGGAGGTTTGGCCAAAAGCTTGTGTATGGTAGTGTACTTTTGAGTAGCTATTTCATGTGACATGGCCCTCAATTTTCATAAAAAATTGATGAAGTATATTTGCACGTTGCCATGCATGGGATTATACTTTTTGGGATGTTAATGTGGAGGCTCTTCAGAGTTCTGTTTGCTTTGACATTTTTACTGCACTTATACATGTAAGTGGCTAAGAAAGAGCTTTGACAGAATTTGCATTTGTTATCCCACAACAGCTTATGAAGCTGTTAGCCTACCACCTGCCCCTTATTTCTTTTGAGGGAGACTTTGGGCAGCGTGTCACATTAGTCATGAAAGACATGGCTGTGGTTTAAAGAGGAAGAAATTGAGTAAAACTCCGGAGGGCGCATGAGTTCCACCTGACACAGATGTGCATGTTACAATTTTCATTTGAAGATTGTTTTCTTGGCACAAGACAAGGGTGCGACTCCCAAGAGTGTATTCGTGTCTTTCAAAGGGAGAAACAGTGCTGAGGCTGGACTAGACAGGAGTTCTTGTCAATGCCTTGTTGTACTCATGTAGAAAGCTGATGAGGAATACAACATGTTTCTTTCCCCCAAAATGTCATTAACGATAAATCTTAGTTGCCCACAGTAACTGTCATCTGCTTGGCCACAAGGAAAATGAACTCCCCCCTTTTCACAGAAGGCGGTATCACGTACTTTGTACAAATCAGTGTGTGCTCTGTGATGCTAGTAGGAAAACTGTGTAGCCAGGAAGTTGCCATTTAAAAATTAAGTATTTTTAATTGTTGATCCATGTTTCAGGAAGTTAGCAACATTTTTACTAATTGAGGGAAATTAGGTGGTTGTTTTTATTTTATTTTATTTTATTGGAGCAAGACATTCTGATTTAATAACATTTAATGAAGGATTTCAACAACGCTAATGAGGAAATCAAGGGCAGGGAGAATACTCCAAGTCAGAATGCTTAGTTAGTAGATTGCTGGTACTGAATATAGATAAATACAACACCGCATAATACAACATTGAAAGATGTATATGAATGATTGATAGCTTTGTTCAGGTAGAAGGACCCCAAGACAAAAGTCAGTTGGGTGAGTTCTTAATGAAAATGTTTGGGAGCATCATTGGGCAACTTACTTCATATGCTGTATCACAGTGTATGAAATGCTACCTTTGTCCCCTTTAATCATACTAGTCACTAACTCTTAGCAGAAGCATCTCAACAAATAATATGTCCACCAAATAACTGTTGTTGTTTGCCCCTTCCATTACCTGCTTAATGACAAAGCAAAAATATAAAAACATTATTCAGTCATAGCTTAAACCTTTTGTTCCACTGTGAAATGTCAGTATTTCCATTCATTTTTAAATGTGCATTGAAACTGAATGAGCTTCATGTTGTCAAAAGTAAATGGGGCTCTAATCCATTTAATGGGGGGGGGGAATCACATTTTGTTTTCTTTTTGTTTATGGGACTTTCACAGGCATATACTACTTCTGTCTTTAAAACAGAACACAATATGTTTTAAATCCAAAGTGCTTGACATATCGGTGCCTAATAAGTGTTTATGGAATACAGTATAATCTTTGAAATGTATGAAGTCACTGAAACAGGAAGTGCTGCTTAATGACTTTAAACTACAGGGTGGAATTCACTGCCTCACTAATACTTGCTAGCTGCTTGCTAGAAAGAATGATTTGGGACGTGGGTGGCACTGTGGGCTAAACCACAGAGCCTAGGGTTTGCCGATCAGAAGGTTGGCGGTTCAAATCCCTGCAACAGGGTGAGCTCCCGTTGCTCGGTCCCTGCTCCTGACAACCTAGCAGTTCGAAAGCACGTCAGGTGCAAGTAGATAAATAGGTACCGCTCCAGCGGAAAGGTAAATGGCGTTTCCATGCATTGTTCTGGTTCGCCAGAAGTAGCTTAGTCATGCTGGCCACATGACCTGGAAGCTGTCTGCGGACAAACACTGGCTCCCTCGGCCAGTAAAGCGAGATGAGCGCCGCAACCCCAGAGTCGTCCGCGACTGGGTTTAGCGATCAGGGGTCCCTTTACCTTTAGACAGAATGATACCTCCTCTCCCCCTCCTCCCCGCCATGTGCTGTTTGGAGGATTCTTCTGACCTTCTAGATTGGATTTCAGGGAGGCATGGGCATGCATGAGGGGAGGAAGCCCTATTGTGCTAGCAGAAAACTTTGTGCTGCTTGTGTACATGTTAGTCAAATCTGGTCAATAGGTTTTTTGGAGTGGCGGGCTCATGCGTGATCATGTATGTGTGCAGCACCAGGAAATAATTAACAATTCAATTCCAGCTTGGAAATGGGGAGAGAGAGTTGGAGAGTCCTCATGGCTCACAAGAAGACCCTCCCCAGAGCCCAAAGAGGGTGTTGGTGATGATGGAAGAAGCCCCCGAAAGACCGGAGGCATACTAGGGCTTTGTTTACGCTGCTCAGCCACCTTACCTAACAGCTGGTGTGGGGTAGCACAACAGAAGCCACTTTCCCGCATGCCCTTTAACCTCCTGCCAGCCCCAGAGCTTCAATTCTAGTTGCGGATATTTTTGGAACAGTCTTTATGGAATGGGTTGAAGAGGGGGGGCACTTAATAGGTGCTCCCCGCTTTATGCAATTTCACTTATTGGGGGGGGGCTCCCCAAAACATAACCCCTGCGTAAGTAGGGAGTCACTTGTATACAGAATTCTAAACAAACATGCCATGCAATGTTTTCCTCTTCCTCTTATAATATGTCAATACTTTGTTAGTGACCCAAAGATTTTGAGCATTATATGTTTTTCAAATTCTCAGAGTAATTCCCAACCACCACAGCGATAAGTAAGCATCTTCTGTATATCTTCTGTGCCCCTTACAACACTGATTCTTTGCTTTTACAGTGAGGAAAAAAAGCATTTGATCCCCTGCTAAATTTGCCCTCTGGCGAAGAAATGACCAGTCCATAATTTTAATGGTAGGTTTATTGTAGCTGTGAGAAACAGAATAACAACAAGAAAACCCCCCAGAAACCCAGAAAACAAAAGTCAGAGATTGATGTGCATTATAATGAGTGAAATAAGTATTTGATCCCCTGTCAGCCAGCCAGATGTCAGGCTACCTGATATCTTTACTGTATATAACGAGCTGAGATTAGAAGCACCTGCTGTAAGGGAGAGGTCTTACCTGTAATCCCTGCTCGTTGCAGTACAAAAGTCACCTGTTGACAGAAGCAATCAATCCAGCAGATTCCAAAGTAGCCACCATGCAAGACTAAATAACTGTCCAAGGATGTCAGGGACAAGATTGTAGACCTGCACAACGCTGGACTGAGCTACAAGACTATTGCCAAGCAGCTTGGTGAGAAGGTGACAACAGTTGGTACAATAATTCGCAACTGGAAGAAACACAAAATAACTGTCAACCTCCCTCGGTCTGGGGCTCCATGCAAGATCTCATCTCGTGGAGTTGCAATGATCATGAGAACGGTGATGAAGCAGCCCTGAACTACACGGGGGGAACTCGTCAATCATCTCAGGGCAGCTGGGACCATAGTCACCATGAAAACAGTTGGTAACACACTACGCCGTGAAGGACGTAGAGCCTGCAAGGTCCCCTTGCTCAAGACAGCACATGCACAGGCCCGTCTGCAGTTTGCCAATGCACATCTGAATGACCCAGAGGAGAACTGCGTGAAAGTGTTGTGATCAGATGAGACCAAAATCAAGCTCTTTGGCATCAACTCAACTCACTGTGTTTGGAGGAGGAGGAATGCTGCCTACGACCCCAAGAACACCATCCCCACCATCAAACATGGAGGGGGACATATTATGCTTTGGGGGTGTTTTTCTGCTAAGGGGACAGGACACCTTCACCACATCGAAGGGACAATGGACGGGACCATGTATTGTCAAATCTTGGGCAAGCACCTCCTTCCCTCAGCCAGGGCATTGAAAATGGGTCGAGGATGGGTATTCCAGCAGGACAATTACCCAAAACACACGGCCAAGGCAACAAAGGAGTGGCTCTGGAAGAAGCACATTTAGGTCATGGAGTGCCCTAGCCAGTCTCCAGACCTTAATCCCATTGAAAATCTGTGGAGGGAGCTGAAGGTTCAAGTAGCTACACATCAGCCTCGAAATCTTACTGACTTGGAGAGGATCTGCAAAGAGGAGTGGGACAAAATACCTCCCGAGATCTGTGCAAACCTGGTGGCCACATACAAGAAACGTCTGATCTCTGTAATTGCCAACAAGGGCTTTGCCACCAAGTACTAAGTCATCTTTTGCAAAGGGATCAAATACTTATTTCACTCATTATAGTGCACATCAATCTCTGACTTTTATTTTCTGGGTTTCTGGGCTTTTTCCTGATGTTATTCTGTCTCTCACAGCTACAATAAACCTACCATTAAAATTATGGACTGGTCATTTCTTTATCAGAGGGCAAACGGGCAAATTTAGCAGGGGATCTAATACTTCCCCCCCCCTCACTGTATATCTTAAGTATTGATGGCACATCATACTCATGTAAGTGTGCATAGGACTTCAGCCTTAAGACTCTGCTTTCTCTGCACATGACTTCCGTATGCACAGTGCTTGCAAAATCGAATTAACATCAGCTGGCTTTAAAAATTTATTCATCAAGGAATTACGTTAGAGGATGTAATTGATTTCCACTAGATTTTTGTCCTGGTTGATTGCTACCAATATGCTCCAGAAATGTTTATTTGGTGGTGGTTGACCGAATAAAGCAAAACATTTATCATCATGATTAAAAGGAGCAGTCTCTGCCAATGCATTCTTGGATGAAGTTCTCTACATAATTGTCCAGAACATTTTGTCTTGAGTCATCACACACTCCCAAATTTCCTGTTGGTGTTCTCCTGCCTGTTAAATGCTGCTTCTTCTTCTTCTTCTTCTTCTTCTTCTTCTTCTTCTTCTTCTTCTTCTTCTTCTTCTTCTTCTTCTTCTTCTTCTTCTTCTTCTTCTTCTTCATTTTATTATTCAGTTAAAATATTTTACGGATACAATCAAAATAGATCAACATTGCTTGAACAGATCTTTCACTCTCTTTCCTACCCACATGTGCCCCAGAACACACACACCCCAACCATCCAGGCAATATTTGAGGACACTGCTGGGGATATATAGAGAGAAGAGAGGGGACAGATTTTATTGCTCAATCAGATATCATTTTGTTTGTGCAGTGATTTAGGGGTGTTCAACCCGTAGGATCTGTTGTCTTCACATCAACATCAAACAAGAGCAGCTTCAACCATGTGCAACAGCATTATTTAGAAACATTGTCACAATCTGTCTAATGCTGAAGTAAAAAGTATATAGTCTATTGTACAATGCCTGTTTTGATTTCTGTCCCCTAGTGTGTTTCTATTGGTGAATAAGTCAAAGCCAAATTACAATGGCTTTTAATGTGATGGAATATTTGTAGACTGTGTTTGCTTTACAGTATGTATAACATATTTTTTCTGTCAATAAATAAGAGCCCTTTGAGAAATAGTTATTTACCTTTTCAAGCTAGGTTCCATTTCCTATCCATTTTAAGAAATTGAAATACTGCTTCATCAGTTGCAGTTGAGTCCCCTGCCAACCTCTTTCTTTCTCCTCACGATTAAGTTGGTGAGTTGGCCAAGATTGGTTCCGTCGTGACTGAGGGCTGTCACAGCAATGCAAATTAATCTGGGGAGAAGGTTACAAATTCTTAAGTATCATATTATGTTTACTGCATCCTGGAAGGCTTATAAATCATTAAGCATAATATACCAAATTCAAAAAAGTCAACATTATAAAATGTCAACATACAAAAATGATGGCAGCAGCATATAAATGCAATTCACAGAACAAGTGGTATATTTAAAAAGCTCATAAAAAGGGCAGAACAGGGGTGGGACATGCTTACACGCTCTCTGCCGGTGGCTGTGAGGCCAGAAACTGAATCACCACATGAAATGGCTGTTGATTGTATTGTCGTTTTCAGCGGCAAATCTCTGTTCAACATCACATTTCATTCTAGTCTTGATGTCAAGAGTATAGTATAGACTACTCTGTTGCTGCAAACAACAGGAAGATGCAGGAAAGTGTGTACCCTGCTCTTAAATATGCATCCAAATGTCATAAACCCATTTATTTAAAGGATGGTTCCTTTGAGCTTATTTTTAGGATTTTCATATCATTCTCGCTGTTAATTAAACATGTCCCCAACATGTGGGTGCACTGAAAACTTAAATGCATGATACACAAGATTTAGTTTGCAGGACTTGAAGAACTAGTGCTTATCAGCTCCTATGAGCAGCTCCTGTCAGATTGTAGCACATGGATGCTTGCTTCTGCTGATGAGAAATATCAATGGAAATTTCATTCCAGTGAAAATAGCAGTGACAGAGAAAGGGTTCTTGACAAAACTGCAGCAAGGGACGAAAGGGTTAACTTAATTTTAAGCAAACCCCTCCCACCCCCACTGTTTGAATTTTCTTAAGTGTGCACATTAAATGCAAAGACACATTTAATGCCATGTCTAGTTTGACCCTAAATTGTAGGTCAGAGCAGGTAGGAAATGATGGGACAACCGCCATGGGATTTAAGGATGAAGGGCGGTATTCAAATTTACTAAATAAATAAACTCAATGGACCATTTGAAATTCTGCTGCTGTCATATTTTAAACCTAGAATAATGATTTTTGCCAAGCTCAATCCACTGCTCCGATACATTCTCCTCGACCAAATTTTCTATCACTTAATTAGCCAGGAGATGAAAATAACTAAATCCTGCATATCTAGCCAGGGTTGTCTCAGATCCTCTGCCTTCTATCTGCTGCCTATACTTGTTCCACCCTCAGGCTGTTGTCCAAGATTGTGGTGTAGTGAGATGTCCCATTCTGCTAACCCATCTTGACCTCCTTCCAAGCTCCTCTTTAAATTCCAGATAGTGAAAATACTGTACTGTTGTTAATACCTTGTATATGGGAAGTTGGGCATAACTCTCCGTTCATTGCAAGCGTTTATAGTGACCTCAGAATGACTTAAGATAATGGACATGGGAGTGCAGCCAAAACACCCTGGAAGATGCTTTATTTGTATGAAAACTGTGAATCAGGTAATTAACTCAGGAGTAGGAAATGAACTCTCTGGGTATCACCAGTTGTACGTTTAAACTTAAGAAATGTGGCCCACATTTTAGCTATTCTTTACATGCCATAAATATTTTAATATATTTATAGATCTTAAAAACTGTGAGCATGATCTTTCTCTGTGTCGGTGTCTCCTGAACAGATCAATACATTCCTGTTCCTCCCCTTCTCCCTTTGGGTGTGGTCTGTGCAATCATTCAGGCAAGCAAGAGCGGAAGGGATGCATACAGATCTTCTATTTCCGAGACAACTCTGCCATACATGTATACTTGGGGAAATAGAGAGTAGGAGAAGTAAGCAGGGCTTTATGAAGTTCTGTGTTGATCTGTTGCGTGCAGGCAAGAATCATCTGTAATATACTAAATGTTTGTATGTAGAATAAGTTGTGATGATGATGATGATCGTTATTTTTAAAAGAATCCTAGCTTTGGAACGAGTTCCACAATCCCTTGCCCTTTGCAGAACTTTCCTTTTTGTTGTAGCTGTCATGTTAATATTTAAAAGTGAACACACACATTATGTTTTTTTAATAATAATTTTTATTAGTTTTATATATATATACAAATGAAAAAGGAAAACAAAACCAAGCATAATCCACACTCATTATTCATACCAGAAACAAACAATAAAAATACAAAAGATTAAATTATAGAAATAGGAAAAAAAGAGAGTAAAAATTCAACATTTAAACATTTCATATCATTTTTCTTTGGGGACTTCCTCTGAGTCCCCCCCTCTGCGTTACATTACTAATTTTTTCAGCAAATTCTATATCTTACATTAATTCATTCAATTAAACTAAAATTTGAGACTTCCTTCCGGGAAGGGGCGGCAGAGAGGTGCCCTTAGATGGACAGAGCAGGCGGAAGATGGATCCTGATCTCTCTCTCCTGTTCCAGTGCCCATCTCCCAAGGGCATCACAGAGGCTCAGGTCCGAGCTGAGCTCTCCCCACTGTATGACCGGCGCCCACTCCCTGGTGACAGGGCCCAGATGGAGACAGCTTGGGTAGCACGGCGCCAGCAGAGCCCGTGGCTCTTTGACGGAGCCAATTTCCATCTCCACTCGATCCAGCTGGAGGGGGACATCTTGACCTTCTGCCTCAGTCTCACCTGCTACAAGGACTTTGTGGGCACCAACCTGGCGGACGCAGCTGGGCAGCTCCAGCAGCGTGGGCGTGAGGACTTGGGGAACAGCCAGGCCTACCTTGCCGAGCCTCTGGGGTTGGGCGCCATGCTGCACACAGCGGATGACAAGTTTGTCTTTTTGCGGCGGAGTCAGTGCATAGGGGAGGCACCTGGGAAGATCGACATTCCTGGAGGCCACCCTGAACCACAGGTTGTCATGGGAGATGCTGCCTTGGAGGGGCCCGTCTGTCACCAGGACCTCCCAGGAGAATCCGTGGTCAAGGAGTTGTTCTGCTCTGTGCTGCGAGAGATCCAGGATGAGGTGAACCTTCCACTGCCCACCCTCAGCAGCCCAATGTTACTCAGAATAGCCTGGAACGAGACCAGTGCAGGCCGCTGCAGTGCTGAATTCTACATCAGGTGCAGTCTCAGCTCTGAGCAAGTGAAGCACCATTATGCTATCGGGGGTCCCAAGGCCCAAGAGTCAACCAGCATTATCTTTGTTGACAGAGAGGATGTCCTTACAATGGAGCAGAGCGGGGACTTTTGGAAGGAACTGTGCCCATCAGCCAAAGGGGCCATAGAGCTCTACAGAGGAGTCATGGGCACATGCCAATGAAGAGCCCATTGGGAAGAGGTACTTTGAGGAAGTGAACTACTCTCTCAGGGACTATTCAGAATTACTTTACAGAGCACCCAGCTACCCCAAAATCACCAGCAGTCCTTTGGCAAAGCAGGAATATTATGCCATGGATATGGATAGTGGGATTATTCTCACCACCCAAATCCCCCTTGAAACTGCACTGGCTGAGACCCACCTTAGCGCCTTGTGAGCCTGTTGCTGTGCCTGTTCGTGATATATATATATAACATTTTCCATTTATCTTATCAAAATTCAAAATCTGCATTTTCTATACATTTGCATATCTATTTCTCAATTTCTATTCTACAATAGCTTTTTAGATATACTTTAAATTTTTTCCAATCTTCTTTCACCGCATCTTCTCCCTGGTCTCGCAGTCTCCCGGTCATCTCAGCAAGTTCCATAAAGTCCAATAATTTCATCTGCCATTCTTCTACTGTTGGTATCTCCTGTGTCTTCCAGTTCTTAGCTTCTAGCTGCTGTTGTGGCATACAGAAAAAGGTAGTATCTTTCTTAGGTATTTCTTTTCCAACTATACCCAAGAGAAAGGATTCTGGTTTCTTGATAAAAGTGTTTTTCAACACTCTTTTTAACTCATTATAAATCTTTTCCCAGAAATCCTTAACTAATGGGCAAGTCCACCACATATGGTAAAAGGTTCCTTCTGTCTTTTTACATTTCCAACATTTATTATCTTGTTTATGATAAATCTTAGCAAGTTTTACTGGTGTTAAATACCATATATACATCATTTTCATCATGTTTTCTCTTAAAGCATAACACGCAGTAAATTTTATATGTTTCTTCCATAACCTTTCTCAATCCTTAACCATAATGTTATGTCCCACATCTTTCGACCAGTCTATCATCACAGATTTTGTTTGCTCATCTTTCGTATGCCACTCTAGCAGTAAATTATACATTCTGGAAAGAACTTTTGTCTTTGGATATATTAACTCCGTTTCCAACTTGGATTTTTCAGATTGGAAACCAATTCTTTTATCAATTTTAAACATCTCATTTATTTGATGATATTGGAGCCAGTCATCCAAATGACCTTTTAACTGATCATATGTCTTTAACTTCACCTGGTCTCCTTCTTACATTATGTTGTTTAGATCCTTAATTCTCCTGATGCTTTTCTTATGTGCACCTAATAAGAAAAAGAAGAAGGAAGGAAGGAAAGAAAGAAAGAGAAAAAGAAATCTTGGCGCAGTGCTTTTTTCAATTGAATGGAGTTACACAGCAAGAGAAAAAAGGCTCCTATTCCAAAATTTTATCTTTGACAGACAAGATTGAAGCAGTTTTCTGCTTGACATTAGTATCCTGTTGATAATGACATCACATGTGTGCTTAGGGACTTAGTATTCTAGCAGCGTGTGGACTATAATGGATCTGTTTTTTAAGCCATCTATTTCCTAGAACTTTGATTTATCGTAGCAAGCCTATAAGTGATAACTCTGCATCAATGAAATTGAACTTGTCAGAGGTACTGTTGTAGAGATGAGATTCGGAAACAGATCTAAGCCTATCCCTCTTCCTTCTTAATCCTTATAGGCTCCCTTAGTTTCCAAATTAATTACTTAAATGCATAATAGAATAGGTATACAACAAATGTTGCATACGTTATCTGGTACTGTGTATACCTGCTTTTTAACTACTTTTTAACCCAGAAAAATCTTCTCAAAAGCCGGGGGTCGTCTTATATGCCGGGTCGTATTTCTTATATGGCGAGTATATCCGAAACCTAAACTCTATATTTTAACTGGAAAAGTTGGGGGTCGTCTTATACGCCCAGTCGTCTTATACGCCGGAATATATGGTAGTTTTATGTTAGAGTAGTATGTAGTAGGCAATGCAGTTGGAAAGTTCTTGGTTGTTTGGTTGTTGTTGTTTTTTAAAGTTTTTATACTTCTTTATTGTAACTGAAAAACTGTACATAAAAAGGAGCTGTGAAGTTACATTTGTCAAAACGAATGTAAGAAATATTTTCTCTGACCAACTTAAAGGGAGTGCAAACATTTTACATTTCATAAAGTGACAAAAAGTAAACCAAAATGAATAGTTTATGTTTTGTAGCAATGGTACAAAGTTAAGCTGGAGGGTTTTGTTTTTTTAAAGGTAGTATGGCAAAAAGCATCTTAAAAAGCAGAGACATCACCTTGCCGACAAAGGTCCGTATAGTTAAAGCTATGGTTTTCCCAGTAGTGATGTATGGAAGTGAGAGCTGGACCATAAAGAAGGCTGATCGCCGAAGAATTGATGCTTTTGAATTATGGTGCTGGAGGAGACTCTTGAGAGTCCCATGGACTGCAAGAAGATCAAACCTATCCATTCTTAAGGAAATCAGCCCTGAGCGCTCCCTGGAAGGACAGATCGTGAAGCTGAGGCTCCAATACTTTGGCCACCTCACGAGAAGAGAAGAATCCTTGGAAAAGACCCTGATGTTGGGAAAGATTGAGGGCACAAGGAGAAGGGGACGACAGAGGACAAGATGGTTGGACAGTGTTCTCGAAGCTACGAACATGAGTTTGACCAAACTGCGGGAGGCAGTGGAAGACAGGAGTGCCTGGCGTGCTATGGTCCATGGGGTCACGAAGAGTCGGACACGACTAAACGACTAAACAACAACAACAAATGGCAAAAAAGAAAACCCCTTTCAAATGAAAAATCATATAGTTTTATTTCTAAAATAAATTTAGAATGAATAAAATAAAATGAATTTAGAAGAGAATTAAAGTTTAGTTGTTTTTTAAAGGCAGAACGCATATGAGGCTGTGATTCATCTGATCATTTTGCTTCCCTCATGCATCTCCCCACCCCACAGAATAGTATTTAGCATTCTTCTGCCCTTTGGACAGGGTCTGGTGTCATTTGAGCACGGCACCTGTTTCCTTGGTGTACTGGAACTTGCCTTTCTTGTTAAGTCTGTGGATGGCCATGCTGAATCTACAGCTATTAGCTTATCACTTTCTCAATGTCTTCAATCTTACCGGCATTTTAGAGGCTCCCACATTTCACTTGGTTCGATGAGGGTCAAGTGAGGACAGAGCAGAAGGGGGAAAAAAGATTCAATGGGATGTAGAAGGGCATTTTTGAGGATCTCAAGCATACGGCTAAGATAGAAGTGAGCTTTAATCTGAGCCTCAGTAATTTCCAAAATCATTATTGGGGGAATACGATTTTGAGTATATTGCTAATTTATTCATTAAGATTTATTTTATTTTGATGTTAACCTGTTGCGCTTTACTGGAGAGGTTTTCATGGTTTCGATATTTAGCTAAGGTTTTCTAAATTGAATTGGTTTCCAAAGATACCTTGTGTGCTGTAGAAGGTTGTGCCACAATCTCTAGAGTACACTTAAGAGAGTGGGCCAGGCTTCTCAGGCATCCTCAATATCTTGTATCATCTAAATTTGAGTGGGGGAGGGAACAGTTGCCATTCCTCTTCCCTCCACCACCCTTCCAATGATATAGAATCATGGAGTTGAAAGGGACCGTGAGGATCATCTAGTCAAACCCCCTGCAATGCAGGAATATGCAGCTGTCCATTATGGGGATTGAACCTGCAACCAGGCCATTATCAGCACCAAACTCTAACCAACAGAGTTTTAATCCCAATTAAACATGTGAGTGGGAGCAGGGCAGGGGGAGGAGAGGCTGCCTTTTCAGCAGTAGATTCTGATACCCACCCATCCTTGAATCATGAAGAGTTATGGATCAAAAGCTCCCACTAAAAGGAACATTTGGGCCATTCCATTGTCACGGGTGGGACACTTGGACCATGTTTTTTGGTATTCACACATGTGTAAGAATGTAAATATACATAAAAATTAACAACCAAAATTTGAACTATGTTCTTAATAAGATACTGAACATTTTACTAATTTTTTATTATTTTTATGGATATTTTTGACAATTTTATTAAATGTTAAAGTATTGTCACGGGTGGGACAAAAAAAGGACATGGGGCTTGAGATAAGTTTGATTTATGGAAAAACTCTGTGAGTTGGGAGGTGAATCAATTATAAACTCAGCATATTTGTTTAAATCAATGTTTATTGGTTACAACTATGCAATCAGAAATCCAGGTTAAGAAATTTAATGATACAAAATTAAGGAAAAAATGCTGTCACGGGTGGGACAATGAAATGTCACGGGTGGGACGCGTCTGGCATACACTTGATTTAACATACAATTAAGGTTGTTAAAAATAGAATAATTACAAAAAACCTTTTGCTATTACTATACTTACTATCTACCATAGCCTACAAAGTATAATGTTGTATTTACAGTGGTACCTCGGTTTACGAACACCTCGGTTTACGAACTTTCGGTTTACGAACTATCCTAACCCGGAAGTTAGTAAACCGAGGTGCCGGAGGTCTACTGAGCGTCCGATGCCTTCGGGGAGGCCGGGCCTTCGCTCCGATGCCTCCTGGAGGCCCGCAGCGAAGGCCCGGCCTCCCCGAAGACATCGGAGCAAAGGCCAAACCTCCCCAAAGGCATCGGAGCGTCGGATACCTTCGGGGAGGCTGGGCTTCGCTCCGATGCGTTTGCGGAGGCCGGGGAGCGTTTCCGTGACTGGGCTGCAGTCACGAAAGTGCTCCCCGGCCTCCGCAAAGGCATCGGAGCCGGGACTTCGCTCCGATGCCTTTGCGGAGGCCGGGGACCGCTTTCGCGGCTCCCCGGCCTCCGCAAAGGCATCGGAGCGAAGTCCCGGCTCCGATGCCTTCCGGAGGCCGGGGAGCGTTCCGGGGACTGCTTTCGCGGCTGCACAGCCCAGTCGCGGAAACGCTCCCCGGCCTCCGGAAAGCATCGGAGCCGGGACTTCGCTCCAATGCCTTTGCGGAGGCCGGGGAGCCGCGAAAGCGGTCCCCGGCCTCCGCAAAGGCATCAGAGCGAAGTCCCGGCTCCGATGCCTTCCGGAGGCTGGGGCTTTGCTCCGATGCCTTTGCGGAGGCCGGGACCGCTTTCGCGGCTGCAGCATCGGAGCAAAGCGGTTAATCCGTTCTAGGGGGTGTTTTTCCTCGTCTAGAACGGATTAATCAACTTCCCATTACTTTCAATGGGAAAGTTCACTTCGGTTTACGAACACTTCGGTTTAAGAACAGACTTCTGGAACCAATTGTGTTCGTAAACCGAGGTTCCATTGTACTAAAATTAAAATCTATTAAAAAAATATTTTCTTGATTTTGATTTGCTGATTTCAACTGTTGGATTATCAATCTCATAGCTGCCAAGTTTTCCCTTTTCTCGCGAGGAAGCCTATTCAGCATAAGGGAAAATCCCTTAAAAAAAGGGATAACTTGGCAGCTATGCAATCTTAAATAAGGCATAGGCCTCTTGGACTGTCATATTCATATGCTGCTTTTGGATTTTGATTCTTTTTCCACTTGTCGGATCTTTAATAGATTTGACATCCTTAAATCCTGGTGCCTGCCTGCTAATATCATCTGAATTATAAAACTCATGGACCTTTGAGATATTATCTTGTGAAATAATAGAACTTTTGGTGTTCTGTTTAGGGCTTTTATCATATACAGTCGTACCTCGGGTTGTGAACTTCGCAAACCGGGAAGTATTTTGCCGCGCGCGCATGCGCAAAAGGCGGTTTGGGCCCTTTTCGGGTTACGAACTTTTCGGGTTACGAACTGCGACCCGGAACGGATCGCGTTCGTAACCCGAGGTACCACTGTAGTGGTTTTGGCGCTTGAGGTGAACTCTCATACACAAGCTTTCGTAACATGGCTATTCTTTATTCTTTTCCGTGGACTTAATGGCAACACTCTCTTAACTTTGGTAACAGCCTTTCCAAGAGATTGTGGGCATTTAAATGACCCAATCTCTGGAATAGTAGTGTCGCCAATTGGCCTAGATTTTTTTCTTTTATCTTTTGTCTGTACTTTCTTTTGCGCTCAGTTTCTTTCCGTCTGTATTCCATAAGTGATTTTGCAGACAAATTCTTTACCAACTTTTCTCGCCTCTTCTTATCTCTGACCCTCTCCTTTTCTTTGAAGCTTTCACATTCGTTTTTATCTTGTTTTAGTTTTTCACGCAGCTTTCTCATACGTTCTGCAGATGTAGTCTTTCCCATTTTGTGTATTGATTCAAAGGTTATATTATCTGTATTACTGTATGTATTCGTACTAGGGTAAAGTAACGGTAACTGCCTTTATGTTCCAGAAGGAACAGCTACTATTGATTCATTCAAGCAGCTGCATTTGGCGCCTTAGTCTTATTGGTTTCCACCAAAAGGCAGCTTTGTGATTGCTTGAGATTGTTCCCTCCAAAATGTATCCCTTTCTAGCTAGTTCCCCTCTCCTCAGTCCCTCAGTCTTGTTTGCCAGAATAAAGAATTGTTACATGAGGAATCTGTCTCCTGTCTGCAGAGAGCTGAAATCATTTGCTGAAATCACTAACTCAAGCTACAACAGTAAAACAAGTTGAAAACTGTCACGGGTGGGACAGAAAAAGAATTATTAAAATTTCATGGTGTTTACATTAATTAACTGCATTTTTATTATTGATAGGTGTGTTATACTCTAATACATACTCCCACAATAAAACAAACATAACCTATAAATTAGTTTTATCACAAAATAAACTTTTGTACCTTTTGCTGTCACGGGTGGGACACTGAAACAGCATCCCATTCAATAATAAAAATAAAATAGAAATAACTTACCTATTTAAAAATTTTCAAGTCCAATGTGTAGACAAAGTTCTTCACTTTAATAATATACCAACAATGACAACCACAATTTTTGTTTATCTTTAAAAAATAATGCCAACCTAAATGAACAAAATTAAGCTACACAATCAGAAAAATGATACTGAAACTTCAAGCTCAGATTTCTCATGAAAAAAAATAATTTCAAATTCTTTTTTCCTTTGGAATATTGAACTTTAATATGTTTAGTTAATGAAACTATAAGTAAAATAAGTATATTTTAAAAATAATTTTTTTCTAATCAGGCTCATTTTTCACGGAATGGCCCACTTCCCTCATTGTTTTAGCAGGAGCTTCTATGCAAAATTCATGAGATTCTCTGCTGAAACAACGGGAAAAGAGCCTCCCTTTTAGTAGTGCCTTGCAAGGTGCTTGAAGCCCCGATCTTGGGAGTTCAAAGCACATTGCACATGATGTCATTGTGATACCGAGTGATAGGCAGGTGAGCAGCCCCACTCACCTGACAGATATGGCCCATGCAGCCAAAAGGTTTGTCCCAGAATGCACCCAGCACATTCCTATGACATTATACTATATTGCAGAAGAGGATCAGTAATAGAAAAGCTGTCCTGGGAAGCTTGCCCAACAGTGCTAATGTCAAGATGGAGGCAGAAGCAGCTTGCCAGGTGGGGCAGAGCCAGTACGCTAGCTTCCCAGCAGGTGGGTTGCTGTTGCTTACCGAAAAGGAGAGGGGCAAGGCACCAGGGAGACTGGCACAATGCAAACACACTGGTAGGTGCAGCAAATTCCCTCCCATCCTCCCCAATCAGCAATAGTGACTCACGTGCTGGATAAAACTAGCATAACATCTCTGCTCCAAGCTTCCAAGACACATCAGGGTTTCCCATAACAGGACTGCATCGATTGCTAATTGAACTAGAAATGAAAGTAAAGAATGAACTTGAAATGTGAAGGATAAATGAGAGTAAAAATATGCTTTGCAGGGAAAACCAGCAGCTGTAACATTTCTAAAACTTGAAAAAGCAGGGGGGGAACTGACTTCTAAATAAAATGCATCCTACACAATCTGATATTTTTGTGCTTCTGCAGAGAATTAATCAATGAGGTGATCACAGAAATGGAGTTGGAAGCCTCTGTGTTCATTAGTGATTTCTTCTCAAAGATTTATGGAAGGTATAATATTTTCAAGACCTTCTGAATGTTAAATGTATTTTATGAAGCTAATGAGATCTATAAAATTAAAGTGTTCTTTAGTTCAGTGAACTTCCCAAGGATATCCCTTCTTTTTATATAGGATCTTTTGTGTCTGTATTGCTGGAGAGCTCAACTGCTAGTTGATCTTATTTAGTCACATTCCCTGGTACTTTTTATTATTGTCAATGCTTGTTCTGCTAAAATGGTAATAAGCAAATCGAGTGCAGCTTAAATTCTGAAATACTTTTGTTGTGGAATATTTACAGATAAACCCCATTTCACCATAATAATACAGAAAACTGTGGGTTTGTTGATGACAGCAAGGTGGTGGTTTTGCAGAAATCTACTGGTGTCATGAACTGGCAGGACGGCGGGGAGGAGGAAGAGGAAAAAGAGGATCCCAGCAAGGGGTGTAGCCAGGACTGGAGCAAGCAGGGGATGGGGAAAGAAGTACTCACAGGGTGACAGAGGATAGTGAAGGAATGGAAGTTAGTGCGCAGGACCCAGAGCAGCAGGACCCAGAGCCAGAGGGGCCCCTGTCCCAATGACATAGCTGCCAAGTTCTCCCTTTTTTTAAAGGGAAATTCCCTTATGCTGAATAGGCTTCCTCGTGAGAAAAGGGAAAACTTGGCAGCTATGCCCAATGAACAAGGTGGGCTCTGAGGCATAGGGAGTAGCAGGAGTGGCACTCTAGGAGGCTGAGGCAGGTAAAGGCCCACAGCCCAGCTCCCTTGTTGGCCTGGTGGGGTTCATTAGCTCTGGGAGGAGGTGTGTGATTCCTCAGCTGGAGTAGGCTCAGAACAGGTGAGGGTCACTTTCCTCATCAAGCCCAGGTGCTGCAATCAGCATGCAAAGTATGAAAGGGAAGCAGAGCTGAGGTGCTGTGCTATGTCTGCTCAACTGCTCATGTTGATGGAGCTTGGCTTGGATGCTCATGGAGTGTGCTTCAGGTTTGACTCTGGATTGTGTTCTGACTGATGGACTTCAGACTTGGCTACTTGAACTGACCCTGGGCTGCGTTTTCTGACCTTTGGACTTGGCTTGTGTGTCTTGATCCCTGGACTTAGACTTGACATACTGCCAGGTAGGCCAGGGGTTCAGGACAACTGGACTTGTATTGGTGGGGCAGGAGAATCTCTGAGCATTTTTGTTCCTAAGGGACCTGAGCCCTTTATCTAAACTATGTTCCCTGGTATGAGTATTTCCAGATGAATTGCTATTGTTCTATTTTTGTTTAGTCCTAGTCAGCAAAGATTTCAACATCATTTAACAAAGGGAGGCTTCTTCTGCCCCACTTACTTAATTGCATTATATGGCAGTAGATGACACTTTCAGGAAATATTTTGCTAAAATAACTTGAGAAACATGCTATCTGGGAAGATGGGCATCTGTAATATACCCAGCACTTCATTCAGATTCAGGGCTTGCCCAAACTTTGCTTGTCCTGTGCCTAGAAAAGCAGAGGTCGAAGAGATTTTTCACAGTCCTGTGCTTTTTAAGCACGACTCCAAGTGCTTTTCCATTTGCCCCACTGCTTTCCCTGGAAGCCTGCTCTTTATGGCTGAATTGGAGCAAACATCAGTCTGCAGAAAACCTGATTTACAGTACATTTGTTCTGATTTAGTGGTAAAGAGTGGGTTTCCCCAGGGAAACCTGCAGGCCAAGCAGAAGTGTGGATGAGCCCTAAGTCAAGGAAAATATTGTCATGCAAATTTAGTTCACTGTACATTTAATGCTAGAGAGTGGAGGAATGCAGATATCTTGTTATTAAAAAGTTAATGTAAATAATTTTTGTTTAGTCCTAGTCAGCAAAGATTTCAACATCATTATTGAATGCAGCCCTGTTTAGGGAAGCTTTTAATGTTTGATGGACTACTGTATTTTAATATTTTGTTGGAAGCCGCCCAGAGTGGCTGGGGAAACCCAGCCTGATAGGTGGGGTATAAATATATTATTATTATTATTATTATTATTATTATTATTATTATTATTACAGTATTATTATTACAGTATTATTATTTTTTATTTTTTATTGAAAATTACAGGAAATAGTTTCAGCAGAGGAATTGAGGTGAAATGTTTCCCCTGAAATATTGTCTTATTGAGTAGATTTGTATTTAAAATAAATAGGTCATAGTTAATATTCACCTCCTTGAAAAACAGCATGCAACTGAGTCAATCTTACAATACTGGAATTAACAAGCTATCTGATACTGTTCTTTATATATTGGTTGGCCTGAGAATTTTTATAAACCAAAGAACACTGTATTTTTTAAATTGATAGTTTAATTTGTGAGTTTAATTTTTTGAGTTTGGACCCATCACACCAAAAATTGGGTGAAGCCACACCAAAGTAATGTTTTGCTCTTCCATCTTGATTCAAAGTGACAGCCAGCATCTGAATGTCAACAACTGCTGCCTCCACCTTGGAAATCCTCATGCAAAGTTAGGTGATGATACCTCAAGAGGATTCTGAACTTGAGAGGACAGACAGACAGACTTTCAAAAATATATAGTAGATTAGGTGTGGGGATCCTGTGGCCCTCCATATGTTATTGGATGTCTTTTAGCCTCAGTTAATATGGGACATGGGTGGCTCTGTGGTCAAAACCACTGAGTCTCTTGGGGTTGCCGATTGGAAGGTCAGTGGTTCGAATCCCCGTGGCTCCTATCTCTTCCAGCTCCTACCAACCTAGCAGTTCAAAAGCACGCCAGTGCAAGTAGATAAAGAGGTACTGCTGTGGCAGGAAGGTAGGTAGGTAGGTAGGTAGGTAGGTAGGTAATTTATTTCAGCCATTGGCCCATATATGGCAGGAAGGTAAACGATGTTACCGTGCGCTCTGGTTTTTATCATGGTGTTCCATTGTGCCAGAAGTGGCTTAGTCTTGCTGGCCACATGACCCTGAAAGCTGTCTGGGGACAAATGCCGGCTCCGTCGGCCTGAAGCAAGATGAGCACCACATCCCATAGTCACCTTTGACTGGACTTAACCATCCAGGGGTCCTTTACCTTTTTTACCTTTTAATATGGCCAGTGGTCAGGGTAATGAGAGTTATAGTCAAACAACATATTGTGAGCCACAGGTTTCCCATTCCTCATTCCTGATATAGATGATAAAGAAAAGCACTGAGGATGTGGAAAGTGCCTTTGCTTTTGATCACCACAGGGATACTGCAAAAGGGGGTTAATGGTGAGCTATTTGGGAATGCACTCCCAACCTCCCTGGAGCTACCCCGATCTGGTATGTCAAGCTTCTGAATATGGTTGTTTTTTTGTTGCAAAATCAGCTTGAATACCTCTGAATTAAGTGAAGCTTTGCAAGAGTTTGTTCTTTATTTATATAAAGCAAGCCATTGAACTGGTGTTAGTCACATAGCAAGCGTTGCTATTTTTCACTCTGTCATAGCAAGTGTCAGGAGCAAGAACGTGTTGATGTGTTTGTTACTTAGAAAAGCTATGGTGTGAACTAAGTAATTAAATAGAGGCAAATGTGTTAAATTAAAATAGAACTGCTTCAGAAAGTTTATCATAAGTCATTATCAGGTACTAGCTATTTCTGAAAAGTGGCTGCAATACTTTTTTTGTTTTTCCAGAGGCAATTTTCACTATATCGGTACCTTGGGTTACAAACGCTTCAGGTTACAAACGCTTCAGGTTACAGACTCTGCTAACCCGGAAGTAGTACCTCGGGTTAAGAACTTTGCTTCAGGATGAGAACAGAAATCGCGCGGTGGCGGCAGCGGAAGGCCCCATTAGCTAAAGTGGTACCTCAGGTTAAGAACAGTTTCAGGTTAAGAACAGACCTCCAGAACGAATTAGGTTCTTAACCAGAGGTACCACTGTACAGGAATTGTACAAAAAAAAGATGTTTGTTGCATTTACTGTTGCCCTTCCTTGGCATCATGGCACAGGAAATTAAGTGCTGTTATTACCATTCAGATTGTCAGAATATTAGGATTTGTTCACAAAATCAGAGATAATCAGAGTTTATTCACACCATCTTCCTTCACTCCAAACACCATATTCTTATCTGGTAATAGGTTCTTGTATTGATGATAGAAATAATGAGGAAATTAGAAAACATGGGCAGAGTTCCCACATATATAAAGACACACACCAGTCTGGATTCAACTGCATCAGTTGAAATTTAGTTGGAGATAAATTTGCATAGGGAAATCTTTTGCCTCCTCCCCTCTCCTCACCAAACACAGATTGCAGTATACTGGTTGCTTATAATGGCAGGCCAGATTGCATGTTTAGAAAGAAAGCAGTGTAGGTAGATAAGGCCCGGACCCATATGTTGCTTGCTTATACATGTAGGTGGGAAGTGGGGGCAGTATAAAATTCCAGTGACCTACATAGTGATTCTCAGTAGCTAGTAACTCTGGCATATAGGTAAAGGGACCCCTGACCATTAGGTCCAGTCGTGACCGACTCTGGGGTTGCGCGCTCATCTCGCATTATTGGCCGAGGGAGCCAGCGTATAGCTTCCAGGTCATTTGGCCAGCATGACAAAGCCGCTTCTGGCAAACCAGAGCAGCACATGGAAACGCAGTTTACCTTCCCGCTGTAGTGGTACCTATTTATCTACTTGCATTTTGACGTGCTTTCGAACTGCTAGGTTGGCAGGAGCTGGGACCGAGCAACGGGAGCTCACCCCGTCGCAGGGATTCGAACCACCGACCTTCTGATCAGCAAGCCCTACCTAGGCTCTGTGGTTTAACCCACAGCGCCACCTGGGTCCCTAACTCTGGCATATAGCTTAGCCCTAATTTAGGCTGCATTGAGGGACACATTGTCTCAACATCACTCAGTTCTGCACTAGTCTGTTCTGGGTACTATATTTTAAGAAGGGAATTGACCTACTGGAATGTGTGCAGAAGAGTGGAACCAGATAGTGAGGAGCCTGGAAACAAAGTCCTATGGGGAATGTTGAATGGGTTTGGTATGTTTAGCATGGAGAAGAGAAGATAAAGGGGGAGACATGGAAGCAGCTTTTAAAATATCTGATAGGCTGTCACACAGGAGAAGAACCAGTTTTGTTCTTCATTGCTCCAGAGGGCCGGAGTAGAACCAGTTGGGAAGCGGATTTCAGCTCAGAATTAGGAAAAGACATCTTAAGAGTAAGAGCTGTTCAGAAATTGAGAAAACTGCCTCAGGATGTGGCAGGCTCTCCTCCACTGGAGGTATTTGAGCAGAGGTTAGAAGGCCATCTGTCCAGGATGCTGCAGTTGTATCCTGCATTGCAGATTTTGCCCTGAGGATGGACTAGACAACTGCCGAGATTATTTCCATTTCTATTATTCTAACGATTGCCTAATTAAGTATGCCAGTGCTTTCTTTTTTTCCTCTCAGGACTGGAAAATTCTATAGACAAAGAAGCTAAGCTAGATATCATGACCAACCTTGTGTTGTCCCCCCTCCTTTATTCAAACACCCTGATCTTAAGGAAGAGTTCTGTATAACTTGAGGCTGTAATTTTAATACAAGTTGCTCCTAATTTGACTTGCTCTGTGATTTTAACAACAAAGTATGTTAAGCATTCTTCCATCTTTCAGAAAAGAGACCCAATTTAAGATTTTCAATAAAAATATGCATTTTCCTTGCAAATATAGGATATTGTGCTGGGGGAGGGGGTTAAAATTAGTGGGGAAATAAACTGGCAAGGTTTTCTATGCCCATATTTTTTTTTAAGTGAAAGTAAATTTATTCCTTAATACTTACATCTATGAGGCCATTAAGAAAGTAGATGGAAAATTATATCCAAAAGAAAATGAACTGCAAGATTGCCTCCTCTTGGGGCAAATCAGTTTTAATCTTCCAAAGCTATAGTACTTTGGCTAACTGCCATATTGACTGCTTTTTTGCTGATCAAGAGGAGTGAAAATGACTGGGAAATATCAGAGGCAAAGGTGCTAGTGTTTCACATTCGTATGCACCAAGAATATTACTAGAGAACATAAGGAAATGAGTTTTCTGATGATGGCGCTAAAGGAAAAAGGCTTTAAACCTGCTCTATGTCTTAAGCATTTTGAACAACAACAACAACAAAGAACTTGCAGAACTGTCACAGATTGTTCTTTCCTCTACTAAACTAGACAAATTTTATGTTGCAAGAGCATCAGGGTGAGTAGATGTAGGCCCAAATTTCCAAAATGTGAAGCAGATTTATATTTTGTAAGCAAAGGGACCTGAGTGGAAACTGAAATGCTTACATGTAAGCCTTACCAGGCCTGAAAGTTCTTTGTTTAAAAATGAAAAAATGACACAAAAGACTCACAAGCCTTCTCTTGCTTATGATGGGGTCATGCTTCTTTTCTCCAGTCACACTCTTATTTGTGTTTGAAACTACTTGAACACAGGTTCTTTCCTTGGGCATTCTGTAGTACGTTGCAGACAAGCAATTTCTCTTTCCAGAGTGAAGCAGCAGTGAGTGACAATTTATCTTTTGGAGCATTTGAGACTTGATCATCTGGAATAGGGGTAGCTAAAACAGTGCTTCCTGTCATGCCCCAACCAGAATGGCCAATTATCAGGGGAGATGGAATTTCTAGTCTAGCAACATCTGCAGGACCACAGGTTAGCTACCCTGAATGCTAGAGCCAAAGACGCTTGCAGACATCTCAAATTTTCACACGTTGCATCAATTCTAATATTGATTGTTGCATTCGGGTATTGTTCTCATCACAGTATACTAATACACACACTACATTAAGCAACTGCTTCATAGTGTTCAGCATGGCTACACAACAGCATTCAGTTTTAACTACTAATTCCTGAATATATCCAGTTTGCTCCACTTGTGATTCAAGTTCATAGCCATTCCCAAGCAATCCTTATGTTTTTTTCATCACCAGATGAATACTTTTTTATTCATTTGAGGCCTATTAAACAATTTTTTAAATAATAATCTGGACTTCTCAATTTTATGATTCATTTTCATTCAATCAAATTTTATGCTGTTTTTATTGCTTTGTATTGTATGTTAAATGTTTTATTTTAGCCATTTATTTTTTGTAAGCCACACAGAGGACATTTCCTTATGGGTGGTTATGCAAAATTAGTTTGTGTGTACATACACACACACACAATAAAATGAAGCTCAGTTGGTGGTTTTGGAAAAAAAAAATCTTTAAGCTGCATCAGTGAAGTTTTGTGAGGGTAAATGAGATGTTAGCAAAATACTTGTTACCCTGGAAAGTAGCATTCAGAAAACATAACTATAACAATTATATTACCAATGGAATACAATGTTTTGAGATGCTGTTTGTCCATACCAATGGAATCAGTCAAAGTATGTAGGATCTTAGACAACCAGTCTTCAATTTTTCCAAATACTGCTGCTACTGCAATAGTTGTAATAGTCATATTAATAGTTGTTGTTGTTAGTTATTCGGTTACCTTAATGAAACTGTGATATAGCTACATATAGTCCTCTGAATCATTGCTTTATAAGTAGTCTTTTAGCTTTCTCATCCTGTTGGAACAATGATATTTCTGGATTACAGTAATAGCCTTTCCTTCTCTAGTAGTTCTACTGGATAGTTGTTTTGAAAATGGAGCTCTTTCATTCTCTTGAAGAGTACCGTATATTATGGCGTATAAGACGACTGGGCATATAAGACGACCCCCAACTTTTCCAGTTAAAATATAGAGTTTGGGATATACTCGCCGTATATGAAATACAACCCGGCGTATAAGACGACCCCCGACTTTTGAGAAGATTTCCCTGGGTTTAAAAGTAGTCTTATACGCAGGAATATACAGTAGGTAGGACTCTGGGTTATGTAGGCACTGTGGGAAGGTAACATTGCACAGCCTGCTAAAGCAATGTGATGTGTCTGTTAATACTAGATTCCTTCTTGATAGCTTGTTTCTTAATTGCCTCCTTTATTTATTCAGTTTATGTTGCGATTCAATCTGAGAGACAAGTAATCATTATAAGAAGGATCAACAAAGATTATAGGACCCATCTGATTCAAAAGACAGCCTGGAACTCTCTAAACAAGCATTCTCATTCTCTTGAGTAATGAGTTTTCTGTATCGTTTGTTGTTTAATAGATCAGAAATAGAAAAGGGTTAGTTTTTTCCCCACCACATTATGGGTTTTTTTTGGTTTTTTGTTTTTAAAAAGCTTCTGCTATGTTTCTTCGGCCAACAGAGAAGATTTTCAAGCCAGGCAGCAATTGGAACAAGGAGTTCACACTGTGTTTACTCTAGAAGTATTGACCACATATTGGTGCGTACACCATTTGAACTGGCCAACTCATTACAAATCTCTCTCCATTTCAGCTGAAGTGATTTTGCTGTCATAAACAGTGAAGTGTGTGATTATTGAGTGAATCTGGCAGAAAAATTGGCTGATTAAGTAGTATGTGGAAAAGGCTGCTAAGAGTTGGTGTTTTGGGTGCCAATAGTAGAAGGAGTTGGGTTTCCTTTTTGGTTTTTAATGTTTGAAGTATTTTTGTCTGATATGTTAAATGTTCTGTTCAATATGTTAGTGTTGCATGTAGAAGCAAGGTGCATGTGTTAATCCATTTTCTTGAAGTTCCTCCCTTGTGCTCTTTCCCTTCTATTGTCAACAGTCCAGATGACTATGGGCAGCATCCCCAGATGAAAGATTAAACCATTGGTACTATAAAATCAATACATGATATGGCTTGAGTTTAACAACTCATTGCACACAGCATGCTTGTGTTGCACAGTGGGAATTTCTGCTGGTCAAGTTCACAAGATATTCTAAGTCAAAGCCTGGGCGCTTGGGAAGTGATCTGTACAGTGCTTCCCAAATGCCCGACAGCTAGCTAGTTGTTGGGCATTTGGGAAGTGCTGCACACCAGGCCAAAAACTTTCCTACACCTGGCTTAGTGGAACCACACAAACATATTGGCTCCCAGAGCAGAGCTTCCAGCTACAGTACTTTGTTCCTCCTCCAGAGAACAGAAGCAGTTTTGCTCTTTGCATGCTCCTTCCCTATCTGAGGTTTGGGCTCATTCAACCATTATTTTGCTGAGTTGGTTTGTGTAGATCAGTTTTCACACAAGTTGTTGCTTGATCAAAAGTGCTTCAGGTGTTGGAAAAAATGTTCCTAACTTCCACCAGTTCAGAGTGAACATTTTTATAGATAAGTTTCCTCTCTGCGGCAGTAAATTTTAACATGGGACAGTGCTAACACAGGGGCGCTTTTAAACAAATGCCTTTCCTCTTTGAAAACTTAAATGGAACAATATTGTAGGAGGATCAGCTTGTAAGATAGCACTATTAGAGTGACCACAGCTCTATGTTTTGAACACAAAAACCGACAGGATGTTTTTGCGCTTGACATCCACCGAGGTTAAGCTAAACAATTTAGGAATGTGAGTGGTTTGGGCTGTGACTGAAAGAGTTGCATGGGCATTATGTGATGTGGATTGTCTGGCACAAGAGCTAAGTGCCAGACTCCACATCACATAATGCCCAACTCAGGAGACTTTTGATCCCAGTAAATAGAAGTATACAGGCAGCATATTTCAGGTTTTGAAGCAAATCCAGAGAAGACTAGCAAATAGCATAAATGGGCTATACCATGTCTCTGTTTGAAGAGCTTCCAAACTTTTTCCTGATTTTTTTTTAGGATTCCACTCCTTGGATTATGTAAGGAGTTTGAAAGAAATCCCCCCTTTGAGTAAGATTTCAATAGAGGAGAGAAGAGGAAGACAGTTTTAGGGAAGCTTTGGACAAAGTAACTATATTCACATGTTAGATACTTTCCAGCTGTTCAGATTGACGATAATAGGAGATACATTTGTGTGCTCCTTTCTTCATATTCTTTTAAACATGTTATCAACAATAGGAAATCATTTTAGTTGGTGAAATGAAAATTTCCTGGTGTCAACTGCATCTGTATATTGCCTTATTTCTTTATGTAAATGTCTGAGCAAAATGTAGCTGTAAAGAAAAGAAAAGCGGGGGGGGGGGGGATAGTCCTTTCATTGCAACCTAGTAACCATTTTGCTATTTCAATTGCTGTTGTAAAAAAATCAGATGATGCCATACCTGGTTGTCTTGGCTAGGGTACAAATTCTTTCTTTTTAAAAAGGCTGTTAAAATGCCCTGGCCCTAGACCATTTAGGTCTCTCGAGTCAACACAAGAACTTGAAATGATTCTTATTCATAAAGATATAGCAGTACTTTCAAAGGCATCCCTGTGCAGAGACCATAGCACTGTCTATTCTGGAGATTACTAGGACATGAATGACAGTGACCAAATCCTTCCAACACAGGAGGGGACACAGTTGACATTCCACCCTAACTGAAGCGGGGGGGGGGTCACTCCTGACCACCATCAGGAGTAGTGCAGCCCCTCCAGAACACCTATCCCAAGGACATCTGAACCACCAGCCATCAATACCTCCATCTTATCTGGATTTAGTTTGAGTTTATTCACCAGGCACCCCCAAACTGCGGACCTCCAGAGGTATTGGTCTACAACTCCCATGATCCCTAGCTAACAGGAACAGTGGTCAGGGATGATGGGAATTGTAGTCCAAAACATCTGGAGGGCCGAAGTTTGGGGGTGCCTGGTATAGACGGTACTGAAGTTTGGGGATGCCTGTTATTCACCTTCTTTCAGTTCATCATGAACCTAGACATCTATTTAGAACCTTAAACACCACAGCTGAACCAGATGAAAATGAGTAACAAAGCTAGGTATCATTAATGTACAAACAGCACTTCAACCATATCCTTCAATGACCTTAACCAGTGGTTTCATATAGATAGCATGGGGAATTAAAGAACCTTGCAGTATTGCATGAGCCAAAAACTGCAGGCTGGAGCAGAATCTTCCCAGCATCATCTTTTGAGATTGTTCTTATAGCTTTAAGAATTCAACAAATAGGGTCATACTTTTTGCTTTTTCTGCCTCATAGGAATTATTTTGTACCAAGTCAAGCAATTGGTCCATCTATCTCAGTATTGCGGACATTGGCTGGCAGCAGCTCTGAAGGATTTCAGGCACAAGTTTTTCCCAGCCCTACCTGGATACATCAGGAACTGAACCTGGGAGCTTTTGCGTGAAAACTACCAGTATATGTTCTACCACTGAGCTACAGCTCCTATCCCCAGCTAAGCATTGAGTTACTGGCATTGAGTGTCCAAAGTAGCATCAGTTCCAGAACTTTGTCAAAATCTAGGGTTGTTGCTGTTTCCAAGTCTCAGGTGTTTCCATCTTATGCAACTGTTATCTTCAATGCATTACAAGGTGTGTGTTTGAACCCACATCAAAGTGTACGCCAAAGAACCTGTATCTGATGCCACTCAACACTATAATACAACGGTAATAGTTCTTGTCACAGTACTGGAAAGAAGTGTGCTAATTGCATGCCTTATGTGACGCATAATGAAATGACCACCATACATTGGCATTATATGTGCCATAGACTGACACATCCTGGATTAGTCCTGTTTTCTGCTTCACTCCCATTTCATTCTTTTTTCTATCACTTGAGACTTTTGCCTCTTACCACTTCCTCATCAATAGTCCTACACTCTTCCTCTTTTTAATTGTGACCTTCAGGGTGCCATCCTATGCCACTTTCCAGAATTAAGTGCCATTGATTTCCTTCTGATTTGACTTGCTTAGGATTGTGCTCTTTGTTTTGAAGTACTCCATTTTCAAAGCAATTATTACATACTTTTTCTGTGATTACGAATTCATACAAGGAGACAAACATAATACGGTTGCTAACCAAAATAGTACTTAAAGCAGCTATTCAAATGCTCTCACCATCCCCCTTCCAGTTAACACATAATACTATTTTTGATCCTTGTCAAGGCAACTGGTAAACATGAAACGAAGCTTGTGCTCATCCCTATAAATGCCCATGTGATTCTCTACAAGTAGTCCCAAAATGAAATATTAGTAAGGTAACATTTACATTTTTAAGACTAAATGTGTTTAGCTGGAAAAAGCTAAAAGGGCCAGGCTATCAGCACTTAACATTAGCCTGTAAAATGGGCACATGCCAGTAATTAACAAAGGAAGAAATGGTGAAATGGGGTAACCAAACCTTAAGATGCTACCATTGACTGATGCTGGCTGAACAAAAGAAGTGTGTTGTTTGTCTTGTTTTATCAAAGACTATTAAGTACTGCTTTATATGTCCGGTGAACTATCTTTATCGCAAGGAGGTGAGATCAATTTATATGTGTTGAGCAAACAAAACAGACTTGCAGCTTATTCATAGCATCTAGTTGACTGATTTGAAATGAGAGGTGTTAAAGTGCAAGGAAACAGAACATTTATTTAATCAAACTGTTGTTTGTTTTGACCCAAGTGCTGCATTCCAGTGGTGGGTGAGGCAGATATGGGTGGGGTAAACCTCCCCAAAGACAATGACATGTACAGTACTTCTATCTGCCCCCACTGTGGTCACAAATACACTGCTGAAAAGTTCTGCTTCCTCTACTATTGCCAAGTCATGGATAAACAAGCCAGAGTCTGGTTTATTGTGACATTATTCCAAGCCCATGCTTATAGTTTCTTTCACAAACCATGATGTGTAACCAAGGTTTATTCTTTGCTTGCTGGTTGTGGTTTGTTTAGTGGGAGAAAGCCAGCCCAGGTTCAGATGCCTGTCTTATTTCCTGGTGATGGTGGCAGCAAGAGGGTGTGTGTGAGAGAGAGAGAGGGGGGGGGGAAGAGCGCTAAGATGGGGGGGGGTTTGTAGCACCTGGGAGGGAAGTGCATGTATTTGGTGAGTTGTTCTGGAGGAGATCACATGTGGTACAGAAATATCACAGCTAGTTCAAAGGATGCAAGAGAACAAAGCTCACATGTGACCTTATGTTTAAATGGAACAGCTTTCTCTGCATTATTATGTCTGGTAGCTGTTCCACCCTTGGCCGCATACCTTATGGGGCTAAAAGGTTATTTGGTGTGCACACATTTTGTCTGAAAGGCTGAAAGTAACAACTATAATAAAATTCATTGTGACAAAACAACAAAAAGAAGTTACGCTGCAGAAGATAAGGCCGAGGGGGAGGCAGGGTTGCTATCAGGAAGAAGGGGAAGGCAAGAAGTAGGGTAGTGTGCTCTTGGCTGTTCAATTTCTTACACCAGCTCTGTAAATACCCAAGACATGGCCTATCTAAGAGGTTGCCCTCTGGAATTCATTGGCTTTTTTACACTCCTCCTTCCTCGTTATTTGATACCTGGCAAAGCATGGTTTTATTCAGTGGCGCAGAAACGGTTGGCAAGGTATAACAATTTCTGCAATCTGGTGTTTAGAAATTAGGAATAACCAAATGGGAAAACATTTAAAGGTTTTGGATTTGTATCTTTAGTAACAAACCCTTGAAGTTTTATGGTTTTCCTAGAGATGTACAGAAAGCTTCATGTATTCACTTCTCGCACTACCATTCACAGACTTCTTGGCAGGAATGTTTCAAGTGGGTAGCTGCAGGATTAATCTGAGTTGTTTGCACTGAGTAGTAGAGCTGATTGCTTCTATTTTTCAGGAGATTTGAAACGGCTAGTAAATTAAAAACAATTCTATATGCAATCAAGGTGTCTGTCTCTCTGGGAGAAGAATCAGTTCACTAGGAGACAAGCAGAAGATCCCTGCTTCCGTTATGAAGCCTCTGATGATAGGCATTTCATGTTATTTTGAATAAAGGCTGTATGATGTCTGTGTTTAGCTGATCTGTGAGCATTTTAGATGTCTGTGAGCATTTCAGAGACCAAGCTGTTCTTTAGCTTACAATGCTATTATATTTTCTCCAACTTCAAAAGTTATCCACAAAGTGTTCTAGCCATTTGAAAGGTACCCAGTCATTTCCTGAAAATGTGTGAGAAAATATACAGCAAACACAAATTTAATTTATTTTTATTCCTTCTTTAGCCCAATAGCTCCAAGACACAACACAAGAAGAAAAAGGGATTGGAAGAGAAGGGAAGGGAAGGGAGGGAAACAAACTCAGATAATACCAATCCTCAATTAAATAGCAGTTCTTAGAACAATCAACTGTAATGGAAACAGTTCAGGAAGGGAAGGAACCAGATGGAGCTGAGCTGATGAAATGGTCGTGCTTTCAATTCTTTACTTAACCTGTAGATTTCTGGTCGGAGATTATAATAAAAAAAGTTACTTGACATTATGATACAGTGCCTTCAATTATTTTGCTCTCACAATTATAAAAGCCATTTTAACTTATTTAAAATGCAGCATGACAAGCTTGCATAAATCACACTAGATAAATGGCTTCTGCCTGGAGGAATGCACCTACGAAGTACCGTACCTGTGATTATTCTTTTTAAAGAAATAATGCCATTGCCACTGACTCAAGCTGTTACAGAAGTACTTGCAATATCAAGAAATGGGTACCGGTATTAGACTATTCCATAGTGGATAAGATTATTTCTGTCAAAGAAGGCAAGCCACTTCTGATGGTCCAGTGGCACTTCAGTGGGTTCAAGCTGTGATGCCGGGACTAAGAGGGGAAAGGTTCACCAAAAATGGAGCAATCCTTCCACAAACCGTTCCTGTTCTCACTCCCCCCCCCCAGCAAAGTTATTTCTTCCATCTTCCTACCCTTATAAAATAGACAACATGTTTTACATTAGTAAATTACGCTAGAAGATTTGAGTGACTTGCATTTAAAGCTTGAGCTGTAATAACTTCGTGCCAGATTAGCAGGAATGCAACGATGCTGGGTAAATAATCCTGTTTTGTACTAGTTTATAATGGATTTGTTGATGGGAAACTACTTTTCTATCTGTTTACATCATGCTAATTTGATAACCCATTTGTATTACTTAAACTGCATATTTTGTAAATGTTGTCACTGCAAAGCAATTTGTTACAAGTACTATGTAGAAACTGCTCCCATAAAAGTGTTTTCTAAATTGCTTTGCTTGCAGCTACAGAAGTTACCATAGAGAATGATTCCTCATATTGGATTTTCAAAGCCACAGGAGTGGCCACAGAGCAGAAAGAGAGGCAACTTTATGATTTAAGACTCTGTAATGCCCCACTTGTGAAACAAAATGATATAAGCTTCAACAGGCATGCAGAACATAACACTACAGTCTCCTAATGCCCCAAACAAGGTGGGTGATTTATCACCTGTTAGGCTTTATTTCAAAGGGGAAAATACTGTGAGATATAGAAAATGAAAGGAAATTAAAATATAGATTATACAGTCGTTTTTTCACAATTTTTATCCAATTCCAATCTTCATGGCTATATAAGCGGCTTCTTTTTTGTACTTATGATTAGATTTATTGCCGATAGATATACTATACAGTTTGACAGATATACATAGATGATATAACATTATCTGTTCCAGGCAGATGGAATTCTGTGATGTGATTGCTGTAAGCATTTAGGATCTTCAGCACATAAAAACATCATTCATTTTGTCACAATAAATGTCAGTCTGCATCCATTTCTTTGCCTGATAAGAATATTGTAATACAAAGGGTGCTAGTTATTAATGCAAAGGGCAGTTCACAAGTTATTGTGCTCTTTTAAGCATAAGGATATAGATTTTTCATTTAGGAATTCATTTTTGTGCTTTTAGAATAAAAATGTAGAAAGAATAAAAGCACTGAATGCCGTAATTTGCTTCTAACACTGCTTCTACAACTCACTGAGAGACAGGGGAAGACTGGGCCATGGAAAAGGTATCTACCGTATTTTTCACTCCATAAGACGCACCTGACCATAAGATGCATTTAATTTTCAGAGGAGGAAAGCCCTGTTTCTTTTTTTTTGGGGGGGGGGGTCCTCAGGAACAGAGCCGTCTCAGGAACAGTTTCTTCTTTAGAGCGATTTTTGCCTTAAATGGAAAGCCTGGACTTTGAAGCCATCTTATTTTACTTGTTATTTGTATTATATTTACTGTTTTTAATTAGGTTTTATAATTTTGGATTATGCGGAATGCTTTATCTGAGTGGGTGTAGCAACCGAGTAATTTCGTTGCTCCCGCAAGGGGACAATGACAATAAAGATATCTATCTAAAGAGATCATGAACCCTTGCTCTTCCATGGCAAATTGGCTCCTGCAATGGTTAGATATTGGATGTGGGGTAGGGCTCCTGATCATGTAATCAAAGATTCTAACCCCTGGCTAAAGTTCCTAGGCTGCTTGCCAAAAATAGAATCTAGAAAGAAGCTATATCAAGAGGAATCTTCCTGGACTCCCTAAGTACAGTTATTTCAGTACATAACACTGGGCATGTTCTAGCACAGGCATCCCCAAACTGCGGCCCTCCAGATGTTTTGGCCTACAACTCCCATGATCCCTAGCTAACAGGACCAGTGGTCAGGGATGATGGGAATTGTAGTCCAAAACATCTGGAGGGCCGAAGTTTGGGGATGCCTGTTCTAGCAGCATTAGGGCATTAGATCACAGAAGCCCTGATAGTAGCCAACATAATGTACTAGTGGGGGTTCCCTTCATCTCATGATGTTGTGTGAAGGTGCTATTTTGGTCGCTCAAAATGTCCTGCTTGTTGCTCTCAATTCTAAGAGTCCAAAACACCTTGACTCTGGTGCAGATCAGCAAAGAGGTTCTTAATGGCTCACAAATCTGGGACTTTGAGCAGGCAATTTAGGCTCATCCAAATGATGCACAATCACACACACGTGCCCGGTGCTGAACCTGAAAGTGGCCCAAAACATAAAGACGTCATGAAAGGAAGGAAGAGGCTTACTGTTGCTCTGGTGATGCGCATGGGGGTCTGGAACATGGCCCTCATGAAAAATGAGGATTGTCTGTAATAGAAGCTGTTACTTTCCTTATTCCAGTACCATGACACCTTTGTCAGACTACTGACTTGATTGGCTCTAGTGCCAAAAGGTAATATGTACCCTCTTTATTATTTGCCATATACCTGTTTTAAATACCATCCTAAACTTAATCAACATTCTGTTTATGAAATATTCCCTTTAAAAAAGGAAATCCTTTTGATGTATCAGCATTCAAGGGGAAAGGGATAAAGCCAGCGTCCTTTACAACTCTATTATTTCCTTTCCTTTCCTTTTTGAAGAAGACAGGCCATCAAGGGATTATCTTTCTGGAGAACACCGCCCCCCCCCCAAAAAAAATTGGTGATATGGTCCTGTTCTACCATTCTGATCATTGGTACTTTCTTTGAGCAGGAGGAAGAGAGACGTCTTCATTAAGAAGAGTATCTTCCAGGGGTAGATGGATTCGAGGAAACATTTTTTGAGTCAGCTCAGGTCCAGGTGCAGAAATTATATTTCATGACTCCTGAAACTCTAATTCAGGTACAGTGGTACCTTGGGTTACAAACGCTTCAGGTTACAGACTCCGCTAACCCAGAAATAGTACCTCTGGTTAAGAACTTTGCTTCAAGATGAGAACAGAAATCGTGCTCTGGCAGCACAGGAGGCCCCATTAGCTAAAGTGGTGGTTCAGGTTAAGAACGGACCTCCGGAACGAATTAAGTTCTTAACCAGAGGTACCACTGTACTATGAAATTACTTTTGTGTTAGACCACTGTGAATAGGGGGTTTAAGTTTATTTTCATAAACTGTTGCACCCTGGATAGTTAATTAAGAAATCTAGAATCACTAAGCCATTATTGCAATAATACATAGATGTAGCTGTGCTCTAGGAGAGATACTGGGACAATCGATCAACTCTTATTTTGAAATACATCTGCTTTAAATAAGCATAAAGTAGTAGGTTCTTCCAAAGTGTGTGAACTGTCTATGCTACTATAACTTTTCTTTTTACCCCGTCTGATTTTGGGTTTTACCCAAATGATTTCTGTTTGTGAGAGGTGAGGTGCAAGGTTATCCATTAACAACACTTCAATCAAACTCCCACTAGTTTCTAGCTGACACTTAAAACTTCTCAAGGAGCCTGGTGATGACCAGTGAATAACTGGGGGCAACCTCAACCTTGTAAACCAAGATGATTAAAGCCACAGGTAGACTTGTTTTTCTTCCGTGTTTCCAGACAATGATTTGATTTTAGCAATGCTACCCAATCCCTGATAGATTCAATAATTGTATAAAGAGTGTATGGCCCAACATTCAATGTCCTTTCTATGAAAATGGGCATGAAAGAGCTCTACTAGAAGAAGCTCAACAGTCTAGTCCAGTGGTCCTCAACCTTGGGCCTCCAGATGTTTTTGGCCTACAACTCCCATGATCCCTAGCTAGTAGGACCAGTGGTCAGGGATGATGGGAATTGTAGTCTCAAAACAGCTGGAGGCCCAAGGTTGAGGACCACTGGTCTAGTCTACAAAACAGATTGATTACTGGGGAATTATTGTAAGACATATCAGCCTATTTTAAAATTAATAGGGATTGTGAGATTCTTTGAAACTCATTTAATGTGGTACTTCAGGGCAAATGTATAATCCTCACTGATTACTTAAAGAGACATCAGGAGTCCCAAAAGATAAGCATATATCCTTCTACCGTGTTTCCCCTTTTTAAATACGTAGTCAGAAAGTAAGCCATGGCTGTGATTTTTCCTAGTCTTGCCTGGGTTTTGAACCTAGAACCTTTTGCATGTGCACTACCTTATGAGGTAATAACCTTGATAGTGTAAAAAAAAACCTGTCCCCCAAATAAATTACGGTATTTAAACAAATCGTGCACATTTCATTATATCAGTGACACCACTGCAATTTTATGTTATCAGAAGAATACTGAATTGAAAATCCTAAGGCACATCCTATACTGCGCTTTCTCAATCCTTTGTGTTGTTGCGCAGGGCTATCATTTCCTACAAGAGCTTCTACATTACCTTTAACCGGAGGGTCAGGCAGTCACCTTTTATTTTGGAGTGAAAATGCAGACGTGTCACTGCAGAGCTTTTCTAAAAATTGCTTTGAACTTGTGTGTTTAAAAACAGTTAAATTAATTGGCATATCCTGAAAAATGGATTCTTATTTTTGCCCTTTTAGTTCTTAGCCTTTGTCTGGGATGTATTGTAAACTGTATCTTTGAATGAACTGGGCCTAGTTGTTAATTTGAGAAGCTATATCTATGTTCTTGGTTAAAACGAGTGCCTGTACATACCTACTGTACTATTTTCCATTCTTCATAAGCTGACACGACTGTTTAATATAAGAACTCTCAAATGTCTTGAGGTTATCATAGCAGCAATTTCTATTTATAGGGTTGCTTTAAAATGCGAAGGGGAAATTATGTAAATTATTTGTTCTATGGAAAGTAGATGAGTTAATCTTGGGAAATGTATGAAGTTACTTTTTTTTAGGAGGGGAGCAAATACAACAAAAATTCAGCTTAGAAATATGTTTATTAAAAATATTTTCTTCTGTGCGCATGACTTGAGCACCATATGTTGTAGATACTCTGATCTTGTCTGACATAACCAGCTAGAAGAAGAAAGGGGCAAGGCAAGGCAAGGTTATTTTACTATATACCAGGCTGATGTGCGTACTTGTTAACATCTTGGTTTTCAAATCTTGTCATAGTAAACAAGTTTTCCTGAGGGCTGAATGTAGGTTATACTTTGCAGCTATACAGGTTTCTTCAAGTGATCTTCATGCCTTCCTAGCAGCCAGATCTAGTAACTGTATCTAGGATGTTAGGGAGCGATTTCTGTTTTTAACATATACACTCATTCCTTCTACATGGATAACTAGGGATCTTTGCAGGAAACATCACATAAATTTATGGAAGCTGCAGTGTATTGCTTGAATTTAAGACAGGGAAGAGAGAGAGAAAATGACAAAGTAGCAAATTCATTTGCTTTCATGCTTTAAATGAGGGTCCTCCAGGAAAAAGGCAAAAATACAGTGTGGCCATTGCTCCATAGCAAAGATGACTGAAACAAAAACAGGTGCCTCCCCCTTTACACAGGGGTTCTGTTCCAGGGCTCCACACACATATACAGTGGAACCTCGGTTTATGAATTTTTGGTTTACGAACGTCGCGGACCCATCTGGAATGGATTAATTTACCATTACTTTCAATGGGAAAGTTTGCTTCAGTTTATGAACGCTTCAGTTTATAAACAGACTTCCAGAACCAATTGTGTTCATAAACCGAGGTACCAGTGTACAGAATCATGTATAATGGGGAGCACCCTGGAGAGTTCTAATAATGGCTTCCAAGGAGACCCACCTCATTGCCTGAAGAGGACTGATTTGGACTCCAGGGAGGGTCTCCTCGTGAGCTTGAAGGCAGCAGGGCTTTGTGGAACTACCGTACTTAGCCTACCGGTTAGCACTGCAGCTGATCTTAGCAGAGTGTGTCTTTTCCGCTATCAAATCTTAATGAGCACATCAGGCAACTTGTTTTTTGTGTGCAAATGAAATAAAATCCGTATTTTATCACAAATGTTTGGTACTGAGAAAAAAGTATAGGCCAATATCACTAATGAATTAGGACTTAAGAGTTTTCTTCCTCCCACCTTCTGCCAATGCAGTTTGTGTTGTACAGGATCCCTTCAATGGCTCCCTCCTCTCACTCTCTGAAAAGTTCTTATATCTCTCTTTAAAATGTGGCAGCTATTGTGTGGCTCAAAAGGAAGATTACCTAAAGCTTCAGTAAAGGTTTTTCTCTTTCCTGGCATTAGCGATCCATTTACAGCAATGTCAGCAGCACAAGTACTCTCAGACCAACAAAACAGAACAGATTCTACAACTATATTGCTATTTTCTATTACACCCTTGGAGAAGGACAAGAAAACACTGTTTTATACTTTATATTCCTATCCATTTCTCCATCTGGTTTTTTGTATATTAAGACAGATTTGCTCCTCTGGGCACTGGATAATGGTTTAAATGTTAGTGCCTAACAAAGAATAACAAAAGTAATAGGAACAGAGGATAAAAACTGATATAGAATCATAGAATTGGGAGAGACTCTGAGGGTCATCTAGTCCAACCCCCTGCAATGCAGGAATCTCAACTAAAGCATCCATGACAGATGGCCATCCAGCCTCTGCTTTAAAAGCTCTGATGGAAAGCCCATCACCTCCCGGGGGAGTACATTCCACTGCTGAACAGCACTTAACATCCAAAAGTTCTTCCTGATGTTTAGTCATAGTCTCCTTTCTTGTAACTTGAATCCATTTGTTCGAGTCCTAACCTCCAGAGCAGAAGAAAACAAGCTTGCTCCATCTCCCATGTTGACAGCCCTTTAGATATTTGAACATGGCCATTATGTCTCCTCTCAGTCTCCTCTTTTCCAGGCTAAACATACTCAACACTCTCCAATGCTTGGTTTCCAGACCCTTCATCATCCTGGTCACCCTCCTCTGCACACATTCCAGCTTGTCAATATCCTTCTTAAATTGTGGCACCCAGAACTGGACACAGTACTCCAAGCGTAGTCTGACCAAGTACTATTCCCTCCCTTGATCTGGACATTATACTGTTGATTCGGCCTAGAATAGCATTAGGGTTTATTTTGCAGCTGCATCACACTGTTGACTCATGTTAAGGTTGTGGTCTGCTAAGGTCCTAGATCAGGGGTCAGCAAACTAAGGCTGGTGGGGTGGATAAGGCCCAAGGAGCTCTTTAATCTGGCCCGAGGACCCTGCCATCCGCATGATCAGTCCCCGCGCAAAACCAGCGGGCAACTGACGTCCGTGACGGGCACGCGGGTGGCTTTGGATTGGCTCCAGGAAGCTCCCGCAGCCAATCCGAAGCTGCAGACGCCTCTGGGCAGGCAGCAACGCTGGCCAATCTGAAGCCTCGCCACCCTTGCGCTGAGGAAACCTGGTGCGGCTTCGGATTGGCTGCAGAAGTTCCCACAGCCAATCCAAAGCCGCGGACACCTCTGGGCGGGCGGCGGCACTGGACAATCTGATTCTGTGCCAGGTTTCCTCCGTGTGCGGGCAGTGAGACTTTGAATTGGCCAGTGTTGTGGCCAGGGACGGAGAGGCCAGCGGGCCTGTCGCAGGGCTTCGGCTGGAGCTTGGCACGCCTACTGGCCTGGCGCCTGGGAAAGCTCTCCCAGAAACGAGAGTCACTGCCACCACCGCTGGCTCCCAACCACCGCCAGAGGAGGTAGGAAAGGAGGGGGGCTGGGCTGGGGGAGAGAGAGAAGCCCCCCTCCACCAGTGTGTGTGTCCATGTGTGGGTGTGGGTGGTCCAGCCCACCAGAAGATTCAAGCGACAGTGAGCCGTCCTGCTGGTAGAAAAGTTTGCTGACCCCTATCCTAGATCCTTTTCACAAGTACTGCTGGGAAGCCAGGTGTCCCCCATCTCATATTTGTGCTGCTGGTTCGTCCTGCCTAAGTGTAGGACCTTACGTTTGACTCTACTGAAATTTGTTTTGTTAGTTTTGACTCAGTTCTCCAATCTGTTATGGTAATCTGGAATACCAACTACTGCAGTGCACGCTATGTGGGGCTACCTTTGAAGGTGACTTGGAAATAATAAATATTATTATAATTTATTTCATTCCCCTGGTCCACCAAGCTTATCACTGTATTTCTCCCCCCCCAATGAGATTCATCTGGCATGACTTGTTTTTGAGAAACCCATTCTAGATGTTACTAATCACAGCATCCTTTTCAAAGTGCTCGTAGACTGACTGTTGAATTATCTGTTCCTGGTATCAATGTCAAGCCGATTGGTCGGTACTTACCTGGATCTCTCCCCCCCCCTTTTTAAATAAAAGATGTGGACCGCACCTGTTCTTCAAGAATTTTCAAAGATTAGAGAGAGAGGCTCTGAGATTATATCTGCAAGCTCCTTTAGTACTCTTGAGTGCAGTTTATCAGGCTCTGGAGATTTGAATTTCTTTGGAGTAGCTCTTTTCCTCTCTTGGGCAGCAGCTCCCTCATCTGCAAAAGAAAGTCCTATACTGTATAGTCCTTCCCACCTGGGAGGGTGGGTGAAACTAGGTCAGACCTGGAAGTCTCTTTCTAGAGCAGGCATCCCCAAACTGTGGCCCTCCAGATGTTTTGGCCTACAACTCCCATGATCCCTAGCTAACTGGACCAGTGGTCAGGGATGGTGGGAATTGTAGTCCAAAACATCTGGAGGGCCGAAGTTTGGGGATGCCTGTTCTAGAGGGACCACAGTTATAATTTCCAGCACATGGGACTGTGGTCAGCAACTCCTGACTTCTCATTGTACCAGGCTCATCACATCCATACAAGCCTGTTTTGTTAAGGTAAGAATAATAAAATGTGAATACCTACACTGGAGCATGAACATTTTATTCAGGCTCTCCAATGCTGATGGTCGCATGAGGATGTGTAGCTGGCCTTGGATCTTATTGGAGTTGAGACCGCCCTCCCAAACTTGCATTCAGTATTTTCTTCTAAGCTCCCTGGGAAGCCAATAACAATATAAAGTGATGTACACATATTTTAAATAAATTACAGTAGTTCTAGCATCCAATCATGTGCTCTCTTGAAAATAACAGAGTACATATTATGAAGGCGTTTAATGTTCTAATTCTTAGTGTTTCGTGTCTAAATAGTGCTGCTGAACAGCATATTGTTGAGTCACCCAGTTAAGTGTAATAAATTACAGCCTAATGTATCTCCTTCTGTTGCTGTTTTGTCTGCCAGTCAATGCATAAATGTGTCAGTCTTATTTGTAAGCACTGGGATTAAATCATTATAAAACTGTAGTTTTAAAGGCAATTCCAAATTGTAAAAAATAAAATAAAAAATTCCAGCATTGTGCAGAATCTCTCTAGAACGTCATATAGCAACATTATTTTTAGGTATAATCCCACATAACCATGGCTTTATTTTTAAAAAAGTGATTAGTAACCATTACTTTTTTTTTGCATAACAGTTAGACAAACTAAGGAAGTGTATGTGATCATGTGGATACTCACAGTAAAAATTATGGCAGCTTCACCTGCTCCCCAGTCTTCTTGTTACCACACTATGGTTTTGCTATAAATAGACCATTAGCTGCAACCAAGGTTTGTTCTTTGTAGTATTACATAACACTACGCCAAACCATGGCCCAATAACCTGGAGTATTCTATGTTGGCTACCACTACTTTACCTCATTTAAATATCACTAACCACTTCTACTTACCACTGTGCTTCACTTTCTTCTTACGCTTTAACTGTTAAGTTTACATAGGTAAAGGTAAAGGTACCCCTCACCATTAGGTCCAGTCACAGACAACTCTGGGGTTGCGGCGCTCATCTCGCTTTACTGGCCGAGGGAGCCGGCGTTTTTCCACAGACAGCTTCCGGGTCATGTGGCCAGCATGACTAAACCACCACTGGCACACAGAAATGCCATTTACCTTTCCGCTGTAGCGGTACCTATTAGCTTGTGCTGACATACTTTCGAACTGCTAGGTTGGCAGAAGTTGGGACAGAGCAATGGGAGCTCACCCCGTCGCAGAAATTCGAACTGCCAACTTTCCGATTGGCAAGCCCAAGAGGCTCAGTAGTTTAGATCACAGCACCACCCACGTCCCCTAAGTTTACATCGGAGCCTAAGGCGAAGAACATTTTTGAAAAAAATTAAGTGCAAGTATTACATGTTTTCTGCATTACTCTTATCTCTGTGTTTCTTGAAACACTGCAAGAATAGTAAAAAGAAAAAGAAAAAAGGTAATGCATTATTTTTTTCTTCTTTTAAGAATCCATGGTGATTCTTCCTCAACAATATTTTCACCTTCTATATTAGCCCTTCCCCAATTGGTGCCTTTCAGATGTTGCTGAACTTCCGCTCCAACTGGCCTCGGTTAATAAAATCTATAGTCAGAGATGATGGGAGCTGTAGTTTACAACAGCCCCCACTAGGTTGGGAAGTCTGTTCTATATGGCTAAGAATTCGAATATCAGCACTTTTCAGTTTACCTTGGACAGGACAGCTGTTAGGCTAACTTGCCTTTAATTTTCTGTTTATTTCTTATTCCTTTTTCTAAATTGGCTTCTGGTAAAGAAGCCGATCATAGTGTCAAGTTGTAAATGCTTGTTAAAGTGCTAACTATTTCAAATTTGAATACAAATGCTCTGGTGTATGCCATCTGGATCCAATGACTGTTTAATCTGTCAATTAGCCCTAGAGCTTAGTATTTGTCACCTCTGTTTGACTAGTTCTTCAGATGACTTTCTCCAAAAAAAGTAGTTAATTAAAGAGTTATGTCCAACTTTTTTACAGCAAATTCATAGGTAAATTGCAGCTCCTTGTCAATTTCTCTGTCCACTTGTATCAGTACTTTTACCCTCTTGTCTAATTATCTGAATTCTGTGGGGGGAAACTGAGAGAATCCAGTTGAGGAAATCTTGTTCCTTTGGGATAATGGTGTAAGCTTTTTACACTCATAAAGTGGGGGGTAGGGTAGAACTTGGCAACAACACACATGAAGACACATCACCTGCCATTTTGGCTTGAGGTTTCTTGCAGTACCATGCCGATTTATTGGTTTAGTCCAATCATCCCTAGCTAACAGGACCAGTGGTCAGGGATGATGGGAATTGTAGTCCCCAAACATCTGAAGGGCCATGTTTGGGGATGCCTGGTTTAGTCTATTCATATCCCGCCTCACATCCATAGACCTCTGGACTTTCGAACAGTAATAATTCCCAGTAAAATTCCCAGAAGACAGAAATAATGAGACAATCACAATAGAAACAGTACTTGAAACAAATCTCAAATACTAACCCCACTGCCCAATGACTTAAGAAAGCAGACAGGTTGAATGAAACCTGGTGTCTAAATACCGGCTGCGTAGGCAGTAACTGGGTTATTTTAATGGTGTAGAAAGAGGATTTGATACTGTTTCTTTTCTCCCTGATGTTGAATTTACACAGGAACTTAACACACCTGGCTCCCTTACCTTTTGAGGGTCTTTCTACTGTTGGAGCTGTTGCCCTTCTTGCTGCATCTCTGTACCATTCACAGTGTTGTAGCTTCCTCACAAGAGAGGCCTAAAATAACTGCAGGCAACATCCTCTGTTTCTCCTATGGCTGGTTAGAGTACAAATACTAGGCAGATAAGCCAATAGTTTAACTTGGTAAACAATTTTCAGAACATACCAACATACCGATAAATGTGTATTTGTTTTCCCTGTTTGCTTTTGCAAAACAGGATTGTGCATGTGGAATTATGTGCATTTGAAAAGTGAGACTGAGACTTTATTTAAAAATAAAATACATATTTTTGTTATAGCAGCAATCCATGGGCAATAAATATATATATGAGCAAATATCAAATATTGGGTCCTGTCTGTAAAGTGTCTGAGGTAGCAGAGGACATAGACGTTTATCCTAAGGAAGAATCCAGAGCAAAAAGGAACACAGATACAAGTTTATATTGTGCGTTTGTCCTTAACTCACCTAGTGATCCTTGACTTTTTTTGTAAAGGACCTGTCAAAATGCCATATGTCCTCAGTTTCCAGACTCTTTTTATTGCAGGATACTGAAATGTATTAGGAGTAATTAAGTTTATTATCTGTGTCCTAATGTGAGTCACTCTTTCTGCAGATAACTATTGTGCAAAAAGAGAGAGGTAGTTTAGAAAGAGTCTGACCTTTGTTATTGCCATGCTTTCAGAGATAATGACACAAACCTACAGTGTCTGCAGCCTATTCCAAGGACATGCCAGTTTACCAAGTCATTAGTCGACATCCTAATAACACCATTTAAACAATTTGCTGCTGAAACATTTGCCTGGAAAGCAAAGATCTGGGCACTGAAGATTGGTTTACTCTTTGCAAGAATGTAGAGTTTTGTATATAATACCTGTTAAGGGATGTTTTGTTTGTACCCAGTGTAAACTATGTTTCTTCTCTTTGTAATGTACTAATATATAAGTAGAAGTTCAAACCATTGTTCACCAGCTGTTGATTCTACTTAAGTAAAGAGTTTAATTCTAAACCAATAATATTAGTACAGGTGACTCTGAAAAGCAATTAATTTTTGCTTATCAGTAAATTGAATTGTTAATTATCTTTTTATGATATCATGATATTAAATAGAAGTGA